>NW_007034191.1:365244-641099 GCF_000164805.1 Carlito syrichta
AACAGGGTGTCTGAATGAAACGTAATTGTACACCTAACCCTTAACTGTACCCCACAAAACCATAATAAAAAATACTGATTAATTATTTAAAAAAAAAAAGACATAAAAATTAATATAGGGAAACCCCTTTGGTGGGGGCTTTTCAGTCCATGCAATAAAGTCTGCTTTCTAAAAAAATAAAATAAAATAATTAAATTATTTAAGCACTGCATATTAAAAAAAAGAAATAGGACAATATATCTATTAGAATTTTAAAAATTCAAAACACTGACAACAGCAAATGCTGGCCATGAGATAAAGTAATAGGAACTCTAATTCATTGCTGAGGAGAATGCAAAATTGTACAACTTTGGAAAAATGTTTGACAGTTCTTACAAAACTAAACATATTCTAAACCATATGTTTCAACAACCATGCATTTCGATATTTACCCATATAAGGTAAAAACTTATATTCACACACATACTTTCACAAAGATGTTTATAACAGTTTTGTTCATAATTGCTAAAACTTGAAAGCAATCAAGTTTTTCTCCAATAGGCAAATTAATAAATAAACTGTGATACATCAGTCAATGGAATACTATTCAGGACTGAAAAGAAATGAGTTATTATGCCACAAAAACATACAAAGGAACCATACATGTTTACTAGTAAGTGAAAGGAGCCAATCTGAAAAGACTATATACTGTATGATTTCGCTAATATGACCTTCTGAAAAAGGCAAAACTGTAAAGATAGTAAAAATATCAGTGGTTTTTGAAGTAAAGGGGCAAATAGGCAGTACAGAGAATTTCAGGGCACTGAAATTGTTCTGTATGATAGTGTCATGGTGAAGGGATGTTATTGTATAATTGTCAAGATCCATACAATATGCAGCACTAAGAGTAAAACCCAACATAAACTATGGCCTTTGAGTGGCAATAATGTGGCACTATAAGTGCACCAATGACAACAAATATACCAGTATGGGATGAGATTCTGATAGTTGGGTAGGTGTGACGACTGGGATTATATGGGAAATCTAATACTTTTCTCTTGATTGTGCTATGAACCTAAAATTCTCTACAAATAAATTCTACATAGATATGTATACACATACACACACACACACACAAATATATATGCATGTGCTATTAATAAAATAAACACTTCCCATTTTGAATATAGAGAATCTTATTTCTGCATATGAAACATCTAATCTGAAGCATGGTACATAGCAGATGCCTAACATTTTAGAAAAAGAAAAGTTATCCCATTTACCTTGTGGCAGGTATTACAGAATTGCCTTAGAAAATTATTTTGCTCAGCACACATTTCTAGGAAGTTAATAATCATTACCATCATCTTGTGACTTCTCTTTAGCCTTAAGTGAGCATGGCCATTAATCACTGCTGCTACTTCCCCAGTAATCTCCTCTAGTAATGAAAGACGGTGATGGTCAAAATCTTCCCGCATTTATTTTGTAAATTGTGGCCTATACATTAGATAATCAAGTAGGGTCATCAGTGAAGATGTTTAAAAATTGAACAATGCAAACAACACAAACACATGGCTTTCAAATTTCCACCTTTAGAAATATGTATAGAACGATTCATTTATATGTAAAAATAATTATTCCAATCTGAATATTCTGTGTCTGACCACTATAGAATATGAAATCTGTACGGGTATTAGAATTATTCTTTCTAGTAGCTTCATTTGTATAGCTATGAAACCAGTAAGATCAAGCAAATTTCTCAAGGTCACACAAGATCCAGATCTTTGACCCAGTTCTCCCTTCTCTTTGATGAATAATCTGTTAACAGTAAACTTCCTTTGTATAGTTAAGTGATTCACTGTCCTTACTTTATTTTCTTCAATTAAATTGCACCATGGACATGCTGATTTAGCATAAGTAAACTGAATTTTCAAAACTATTTCTATAAAAATTACTATAAAGCACAATAGTGGGTATCTATTAAACACAATTTGATTGCATGCATTTCAATTATGTTATCTTTGTCCCTATGCCTTTCTGGTATTGTACTGTATAACTCTTTCATAAATAAATTAAAGGTTATAAAACTGAAGATGATTTAACAAAAAACTAGGTATCTCTAATGTTTCTATAATTTTCTAAAATCTACTGGTTTTGACAGTAATTCTTTAGAGCTCTGATGGCTGCAGGGCGTACTTTTCAAAAAACATTTAAAATCCTATGCTTTGTCCATGTTGAAAAGTATCTAAGAGTATTATTTTTTCAGTTTATTCAGTATTATAGCAGAGAGTTCCAGTTTACAGAAAAATAAAACTTAATGTATCAAATATGATAAATCTACCTTAAAGACTTGATAACACAGGATTCATCACAGAAATAACTGTCTTCTCAAGCCTGAAGAAGAAAATTAAAAGGAAGAAATGAAAAAGAAATTGGTCTCTATGAGTGCATTAGTTTGCTAGACCAGCCTAACAAAATACCATAATCTGGGTAACTTAAATATGAATTTTTTTTTTTTTTGAGTTGGAGTCTCACTCTGTCGCCCAGACTGGAGTGCAGTGGCTGCTCCCGGGCACCGCAGCCTCGACCTGCTGGGCTCTGGCGATCCTTCCGCCTCAGCCTTCCCAGTAGCCGGAATTACAGGCATGCGCTTCCACCCGGCTGATTTTTTTTATTTATTGTAGAGATGAGGTCTCGCTGCCCAGGCGGGTCTCGAACCCGCGGGCTCAGGCAATCCACTCACCTCAGCCTCCCAAAGGCGCGGGATTACAGGCTGAGCCACCGAGCCCGGCTGAAATATTTATTTTTTCACAGTTCTAGAGTTCTGGAAGCAAAAGGTCGAGATCAATGTATTATCAGCTTTGAATTCTGCTGCTGACACCTTTCACCTTGACTTGCAGATATCTGACTCACTTCTATATCCTTGTGTAGTCATTTCTTGTGTGCTCCAGTATCCCTAGTGTTTGTCTCTGTATATCCTAATCATCTTTTTCTTTTTTTTTTTTTTTATTAAGGACACCAGTCAGATTAGATTAGAGCTCACACTATCAGGCTTATTTTAATTTAATTACTTTTGTAAATAATCTATCTTCAAACACAGTCCCCTTCTAAATTACTGGAAGTTAAGGTGTCAACATATAAATTTGGCAGGGGGTAGAATACGATTCAGCTGATCAAAACCAGTAAGATTGGTCTTTATAATTTGTATTAGAAAAATATATCTTGGAAAGTAAAAGTAAATTTTGCAATAAGTTAGTTAAGTTTACTCAGGCTATTTTTAATCTAAGTTAACCTTATTTTATATTCTTTATGTTAAAAAACTCAGCAGGTGTATATGGAAAAAGGAAGGATAGTATAGGAATAAAAAAGCTTGTAGCATTGACCCGTTTTCTAAAACTTTTAACCTGAAAATGCTGGTATATCATCAATTACATTCAGCTCAGTGGCAGAAATATAAAGGATATGGAAAATGATAAGAGCTTTGGATTTTTCCACCACTACTTGTGATATAAATTAAACTGTTAAACAAGAAAGCGTTTCAACATCATATTTTTTTAAACAAACAAAAGAAGTGATGAATATTTGTCTTACCCCTGACATTTTCAAAGAACAAACAAATGACCCAGAACCTGGAAAAAAGAGAAGTTGCTGTATAACTTTTATCATATTTTCTTTAACACATTTTTCAATATGACATTGCAGAGATACATTTGTTGGCTGTTACACAGCTTGACCTAACCCAGATCACAATGCGTACGGATGTTAGTATTTCAAAAGCACATTTGTCATTGCAGATAATATATTGGAAAAGAAATATAATTTTTAAAGGTTGGTTGCCTTTTGATATATTTCAGCAGTAATCCTGTATTTATCTAATCAATAGACTGAACATTATTAAAATGGGTTCATCCTCGAATGCTTCATCTTCCTCGAACTGTGATGATTATTCATAAACATAAAATGATGGAAACAGTGTTGAATTTCAGCTGAAAAATAGTTGCTCATTTTCTCGTTAATCTTAAAACAGATGCAATTTGATATTTTGATAGTTATAATTTTATATTAAATAGGAAAATGCTTAATTGCTGGTTTTTATTATAGTATTTATTAGCTTGTAACTTAGAACAGTAAAATAACTTCTTCCTATCCTTCTAAATGCTTATTGGGTCAGCATTTTCAGATCCTGCATTAATTATTAGATTCTGGAGAAAATTGTTGTTAAATTATCTTTATCAAAATCTATTTCTCTAAACATTTTATTGAGTTTCATTTGAGTTCACCAATTCTCACAAAAACATGGTGAACAAGTGCTACTGTTTTTTGCTTAATAAAATATGTTCTGGTGAAATTATCTATTTAGTTGTATAATTTCCATAAGAGTAATGACTCTTTTGAGAAAACAAGTGTGAGTACTACTGTCTTGGATGATTTTTCTAAGATTCTTTTTCTTTTTTTTTTTTTTTGAGTTGGAGTCTCACTCTGTCACCCAGGCTGGAGTGCAGTGGCATGTTCCCGGCCACTGTAGCCTCGAACTGCTGGGCTATCCTTTCACCTCAGCCTTCCTAGTAGCTGGAACTACAGACATATGCCACGACGCCCAAGTAAGTTTTGTGATTTATTGTAGAGATGTGGGCTCACCAAGTTGCCCAGGCTAGTCTCGAACCCCCAAGCTCAGGTAATTCTCTTGCCTTGGCCTCCCAAAGTGCTGGAATTACAGGCTGAGCCACTGCGCCCGATCTAAAATACTTTTGTAAAAACTTCAGCAAATTATAGGAATTTAGTTTTTCTATTTTGGACGTGCAATGCTATGTACAAATGTATATATTATTTAAATGCACTGAATATTAAAGTTATTTCGTTAAATTTTTGCTGTTCTATTATTCTTTCCTTATGTTTCCTTTTTTTCTATTTTTTTCTACAGTTTGCCTTTAAAGTAATAAGATGATCTGATTAAATAAGCAGAAAAACTGATGTCATAATTTTGTAATTGTATTCTGTACACAAGAAGAACACTGTAACATCTTAGTCACTAATGGGAGTTTGTGCTATTATCTGAATCTTAACTTTAATATAGACTTGCGATTAATAATAAACATTTTGTAACATCTACCATTAATAATTCAGCATATAGGACAAGAATAATAAAACCAGATACCTGAACGTTAAAATTTTCTTGTTCCATTTATTTAAAAGAAAAATCACTGTTATGTATATTCAGAGAAAGACAAACATCACATATATTCAGAGGAAGACAAATAAAAGGAACTTCACCTTTTTTTTTCTGTGTATCGTGCTCATTACCTTTTTTCTCCTTACTGCTTCAGATTTTATTTTCAGCTATTTCCCCAATTTCAATTTGTTTTTCCTCCCAGACTCTGTTTCCCTCGGAGAAAATATGTTATCTTGGCATATTTCCCTTGTGTGTCACTGGCAGGTTTTCTTGCTGTCTCATTTGGGGAAGCTGAGTTTTCCCCAGGGCACCCACCTCCTCATTTTATACTTTGCCAAGATATTCTTTGCTCTTTCCTTATTCCTTCCCTTTTCTCTGAGGAGAGACTAATTTTTAAGCTATTTTCCTTTGTTTAACTCTTAACAACTGTGAACCAAATGTGTTTAGCCACGCTAACATACACAAATAAGCATATCACCTTGGGGAGTATAGGGAGTTGAATTTCCACAGTCCATACCAATATCTGACATATTACTTGTTGTCTCCTCGGAGAATTCTCTATCGGTTTGAGATAATGAAATACTCCCTCATCTTTTCCTCCACATTCTAGTGTCTTCTCAAGAGAACCCGCAAACACAATCTTGTGTTCGTTTGTATGTGTCTGTCTGTATAAAAATACACACATATCCCAAGGGTAATGATGAAATCTCAGAGGCCATACAATCTGATACACAGAATAGAGAAGGTGCTCACACCAGTAGGCAAAGGTGTTTTAATTTATTCTGTCACTTGAGGATGCTGACAAGGGATAGTATCTATTCAAAAATTCTAAATTAGGATTATTTTCAACTTTAGTTATCTATGACAAAATTAAGTGGTGAATTTATCTCTATGAAAATGTAAAAACTCAGCTTGGAATTTTGTCAAAACCAAACAAGCTTCACAGAGGCAGGAAGTAGGAAACTGTAGAAGCCTGTCTTATTAAGGCAATGACCCCTTTCCAAATTTTCATACTCTATCACTTTGTTGAAGTTTTATATCACAAAGAGAAATTCTCCAAATTACCAAGCTTGAGCAAAATATCTTCCCTTGTCTCTGAGAAAGAAGGCAACTTAATGTATGCTATACCATCAAACTCCATTCAATAACAAGGAAATAATTTCACATAAGACGATCAAGAAGATGGGCCACATACAAGGCAGACCAAGGCAAAAATAAACTGTCCATTACAATAAAGTCATTTTAGTGCCTAATACATTTCATTACACACACATAATTCTTAAGGTTTCAAGACTAACATGAGAAAAGTATTCCAGGAAAAACAAAATATATATTTTCCTTGTACAAAATGGCAGAAAATCTAAAATTAGACTAGTTATTTTAATATTCGGCTTTAAGTTTAGCTTTTCTGAAGATACTCTCACATTAATCACATCGCAATAGATTTCCAATACTTAAAAAAGTGAGTAATTTATGTTATATTTAAAATTATATATTTGTTGGTGGCAGGGGAATATAGGAGAGCAAACATAAATGTGTAAAATATGCAAGAGGCTTATATATTACAATCTAAAAAAAGAAATGTGAAGAAGAGCTATGTAATCTTTATTTCTGTAGTTACATGGCCCTAACTTCACTAAACATTTCTTGTTCCCCTAGTGAGATGAAGTGAGAAGGTGCTCCCATCATTAGGCAAAGGTGTTATAATTTATTCTGTCACTTGAGGATGCTGACAAGGGAAAGTATTATCCCTTGTTAGTATTCTTACTAATAGAACTTCTCTTCTTGGTATAATGATATAATCTATTCCTGAGAGGTCGTTGGTTTCAGTGGTCACGTTAATGTAAGTTTGCTATTATCTTCTACAGACCCTTACCACCCAGCATAGTAGTGGTTCCATTCAATTGGTGAATTCCCAGTTTTGTGAATCAGCGTAATATCACATGCAGTTGAAACACGATCAAACTTCGTTTAACACAGTCCTGGAGATTTAACATAACCCTGAATGTGACAGTAAAGATTTGCTTCTGACCAAGCTAGAGGGAGAAAAACTTCTTCTGATGATCTTATAATAAATTTTTGGGAAAAAGCATTTGCCAGATTGATACCAGGTATCAGAAGCTATGTTGATTTGGTCCAGTATCTGCAATGAGTGGGACCAATGAATTAAGTTTTCTGTAATCAACTCTCGTTCTCCAAGATCCATCTGTCTTCTGCACACATCAAAAAGGTGACTTGAATGAACTTACCCTCCTCTACATGTTGAAGCATTAGTCTCTGGACCCCTCTGTCTAGGTTGATAGAGGCAGTTATGTTGGTTTAAAATTGACCTTTACCGCATATGTGTGTGTGTGTGTGTGTGTGTGTTGCAAAACTGGATAAAGAAGCAGCACAGGCTTCCTTCACTGATTTCACAGTAAGATGGACACAAACTAAACTCTTGAATCCAGACTCTTTCTCTTAAGCCTCTACTTTGACTAGGAGACTACAGAGACACTTGGGGTCTCAGCTTAGAATTAGTTTTAGGTATCTCCCTATATTCATATGCTGCCTCAGTGTACAGACATATTGGTAAATAGCCTCGGGTTGTTTTAGGGGAAAGCAGAGAGAAGATTCACATTACAAATTTCTGTCAGTGTAGCCAAGTACTTCTTCAAGAGGACAAGGCCTCTTCTCCATTCAAGACCTCTGTGCTGTGAAGTCCCTTAAATCTGGGACTGTTTTGAGGATCTATGACTCTATATGTTGGTAAATGAGTAATACTTTTGTTCATCAGTCTGGAACGTTTTCACTTATATAAATCAATAAAGATGTAAGCTGACTTTCTATTTCAGTTTTAGAATCATCATGATTGTTTAGCTAATGTCAAGATTTCTGTATTGCAAATCATTATGGTTACAGCTTATACATGCTTTTCATTAAAGTGACTACAACTACTTTATCATTGACAATTCAGTGTTATCACTTGGCCTTTGCCACACTGGGGGCCAGCTTCTGAATTTAAGTCGTTCAATGGCAAGGTTTTGCACTATCATATCTGGACTACAGAGAAGATCCCAATACAGAGTTTTGAGAATGATTGGATTTTCTTCAGAAATATATTTATCAAAATCTTTATAAAGCAGTATTCTATGGACTTTAACAAGGAACATAATTTAGGGGTTGTTGTATGATAAATATATTCTAACATTCAGTGTCCCTAATTCTCTGGATAATTGTCTTTGTAACATGCCAAGAAAATTTTAGCATTTTATTTTAATTTATTTTAAGTAACCTCTGGGTCTAGGTTTTACTCAACAAATCAAACTGTTGTTCCTTAGACAAACATTTAATCTTGAGCATTAAAGCACTGAGCTTAAAATTTTCTTTCACCACATTCTCCAGTGCACTCTTAAACAATTAAACAATTGCATTATTTTCATTATTTTAGCTAAAATATTTTATGAAGGTGACAACCTGTTTACCCAGAGCCTAACTTTCAATAATAATTTAGTTATAGGTATGCACAGGTAATAGCTTTTGTAAGTGATTTTCATGTACAGTGTCCATTTTTCTTCTGAAAATAAGGACATCAATTACCTTAATATTAGAAGTTCTTAAGGACCATTTGATGTTAAGATCAAAATTTAATATAATTTTAATCTAACTAAATCAGAAAATTAATTCCATATAATTAATAACCTATTTAGTTAACTCATGTTCAAAATTCTGTTCATACAGGAACAGTTTGTAGTACTGTTCACTCTAGATAACTTGTTGAACCTAGAATGCCTTGTTATTCCTAATAATGAATTTAAACTGTTACAATATTTATTTATTTTACTGTAACACAAAACTCTCAGAATCTATTTGTGAAGACTTGTTCTCCAATGTATTGAGGTAACATGGCATAATATTATCATTTTTGGTGTGTTTTGCATCTCCTGATGGATCATACTTTTTACTATTCTTTCTGGGACATGCTGACATTTGAGTCTGGTCATAAGTACCCAAGGCAACAAGCAGCTATAAGAATGGGTCCTGAAAGTGACCAAAAGCCTTCTACCAGAGGACTACCTCAGGAAAGAAATTCAAAGATTATTCAGACAATGAAAGATTAAATCCCTCAAGGAGGAAGAGACAGTCTTGCTCTATTGGCAAGAAAAATGAGTAGAAACTTGGGAATTAAGTGTCTCCAGCTTAAGGAGAATCTGCTGTCCACATAGCTCCATACCAATTTTAGGGACCCTTTCCTTTCCAATCAATATCCTAACTATAATAATAGTCTCTGCAACATTGTAAATTCAATTTGTGTTGTAACTTATCTACCCACAGAATTAGACCCTGGGTTATGTTTTCAGAAATAACAGCTCTGTAGCCACGTGAAATAAGGATTGCTAAACATAATCACAGATATTTTGTTGTTCCTTAGACAAACATTTAATCTTGAACATTAAAGCACTGAGCTTAAAATTTTCTTTTACCACATTCTCCAGTGCACTTTTAAACATTTAAACAATCACATTATATTCATTATTTTAGCTAAAATATTTTATGAAGGTGACAACCTGTTTACCCAGAGCCTAACTTTCAATAATAATTTAGTTATAGGTATGCACAGGTAATAGCTTTTGTAAGTGATTTTTGAGTACGTGTCCACTTTTCCTCTGAAAATAAAGACATCAATTACCTTAATATTAGAAGTTCTTAAGGATATTTGATCTTAAGATCAAAATTTAATATAATTTGCATCTAACTAAATCAGAAAATTAATTCCATATGATTAATAGCCTATTTAGTTAACTCATGTTCAAAATTCTGTTCATACAGGAATAGTTTCTAGTACTAAATTTTGTATCGGTCCAGGTTCTGTCAGAAAGCAGAAGACTGCTGACTGAGAAGCAACATGTGAATTATCATGAAGATTAGACTTTACACAATTCTCAGAGCTGACTAAGCTGTCTATGAAAAGCTGTAACATCTGTCTCTGATGTTTTGTCTGAAGTGAACAGTTCTTGCTGTTGGTGAAGAAAGATGAATGTGATTACACTGTGAAGGTTCTCTGGATTGCCTACGTACTGTTTTTTTCCTGAAAAAGAAATGACTTTTACCCTGTCTTAGCCATTATCATTTGTGGATTTTGCAGCCAAATGATTTCCTAATTTGTCACTAGGGTAAAGCTTGACTCGTCTTAATTTCTGCATTACCTACTTTACGGATTGACTATTATTATCTGTATGAAATGTCCATTAGGTCTAGTTCTCACAAATTATTTTTTACCTATAGCTACCTATTGAAATCTCTCTATACCCATATTTCCTCAGCCCATATCTTGAGAAGTTACATATCACTATTACAGTTAAATTTTTCTTAGATTTTTCCTTTTGCATATTTGGTCAGCATCCTTCACTGTTAGCTCATTACTTGAGCATGATATCTGCATATTTGTTACCTTACATTTCACAAAATATGCAGGGTGGATGAACAAATGACAAAAACAAATTTACACTTAATCTGTTTCTTTCCAAAAAAACCTTATTGGCAAGGAGATCCTCCCCAAAGGGCAAACCAAACTATGAACTCTCAATTCTATGTTTTCACTTTCACACTTAGATCCTATAATTAAAAATTTTGTATTGTAACTTAAAATTTTGCTAAGATGATAAATCTCACGGTAAATGCTCTTACCACAAAAGTATTGGTTGATGCATATGTTGGTAGCATTTTTGTCTTGCCTTTGGAACGCAAATGTCACGTTGCTCAATGGTTGAGCAGTCACAGTTCATCACGTTTGCCAGTTCCTGGGTTGACTGACGTGGGTCATCATAGATTAAAGCATTTAAATGGTCTTCATCAAAGGTCAGTGGTCTTCCTAAGTGAAGAGAATTACTCAAAGTGACCCTCTCTGAAACGACAAACCCATTTTCTTGCAGTGTTTTCTTTGATGGCATTCTCCCTGTACACTGCACAAATGCTTCCAACCATCTCCACTGCCTTTACTCCTCGGTTAAACTCAAACAGGAGACTATGTCAGAAGCGTTCATTTTTTTCCCTCCTGACACTCTCTGTTCTCTAGTCTACAGACAGCACTGATTTTCTTCAAATCTGAAAAGTGCAATGCGTATACAAAAGCACAACATTGCCACTCCAAATGGCAGATTATATTGATAAACAAATTCTCAACACTGGAGTGTTACCATGCCAAAGACAAATGTTACAAACTTATGCATCTACCTAATTGCTTAAAAAATGGGGTGGGAGAAAACTTTTGTTTGTGATAGATAAGTATATGGAATTGATTGGGATAATGGTCTTGTGTGTTGTATATATTAAATCCCATTATATACTTTAAATATCTACAGTTTGGTGCATTTCAATCATATCTCAGGAAAAGACGTTTTAAAAAAATTTAAAAAACAGATCCTTTGACTAATTAAAATTTCAAAGTTTAAAAATAAAATGAACTGTCCACAATTTTTTTTGAAAGCAGGATTTATTGAGAGGACAGAAAAGTTCCCACAGTGGGAGAGGACCCGAGGGGGTTGTCCTACTGTTTGCCAATTATAATTTGATGTCCAAGCATGAAGGAATTGGTTTTTGATCACTTAGCTTTGCTTAATCTGTACTACATGGCAGACTTGTAAATCCTGGACTATTTTTCCATGATAATCAAGGCAGTTACAGGGCTAGTAAAGCAAGTAATATATTGAAATTAATTTTGCAAGTATTTCTGGGCAACATAGTGACCAGATGCCCCATAGATAATTAGATGGAGATGTGACAATTGATTATAACTCTTGACTTTCACAAAGTAATAATATACCTAGCAGCTAGTTAATCATTTGATGACATAATTACAATTATCCATCACGGTTTTACACACACAAACACACACACACACACACAAACATACACACACACACGTACACACACATCAAACAGAATTTGCAATTTAATTGACATGAAAATAACCTATTCAGCAATTTGAAATCAGAAAAAGTGTGCCTTAGAAGGAAAGAGTTGAAATGCTTAAAGCTTTCTGATTTTTTTTCAAATAGTTCTATAATATACCCATGTTCTTTGTGTTCTTTGTGTTATTTCATACCCCATCTAGAGGTATGTTGGAAGTTAATTCTTTAGTCAGTATCTGCAGTTCAATTAATTAGTTATTAAGCTCAGTCATTGCCATTTCCCCCAATGTATCATCAGGTTTTTGAAGACTGTCCAAATGGCTAAATGTATAATAAAATCTATATTCAAACACATTTTATGTAGATAATTAGACTGCTTTATAGAGTGTGTTCTTCCCTAAACGGATAGAAATTTTCAGTTTATTCTCATAGTTGGTCATTATATTCCTGGGCTTTAAAGAGTAGATAAAATTACTGCTACAGAGGGACCAATTCTAACTTTTTTAGCCAGTACAATTTTTAACAAGAGAAGCTTTGGGTAACACTCCTTAGTTACTCTTAATACCATCCAAACGCTGTGAAGATATACATTATTTTAATATGTAAGCTTTGCCTTCTGTTGCTTCAGTAATGTAGCCGAGGTTGCAGTTATGATCAATGAGACATTTGTTTTCTAGAATGAAAAATGAAACATATTTCCTAAATTGTAATATGACGTAAGAAGACTGCAAAAACAAAACATTAAAATACTTGTAAGTGAATGATTTCTGTGCTCTAACTGTCCTATCTGCAAGCTGTGAATATAGATTGTCTTATTTAACTATATAACCAGTAGGCATCCAACCTTTTGCTGTCACCTTCAAAAATATGCAGTTCAATGCGGGCATAGGTTCATCTATCTGTCACTTGAATTATGTTTACCTTCAAGCCTCAAAATCAAATAATCCACGATGCCTCTGTTATTGATATTTCCTCCTTTAAAATATTTCTTTTGGTTTATAGTTGGAGATACATATTTTTAAATACTTGAAAAATAGTCATCCCCACAAACATTCCTCTGAGGATTTATTCAATGCATGCAACATTCAGGACTTGTCAGGGAAAACGGGGACAAAATTGCATTGGTTCTTGTTTGTTTAAAATTTTTAGGCACGCCGTTGGATGTTACAGAATATTTTACATACAAATGAGTCCACTCCTAATAGATATCAGGAATTCTGTCAATCAAGGGGTGGAGTGAAAGGGAAAGCTTTCGAATGTGTTGGTTACCCTCCACTGAATTATATAATAAGTGGTTGCAGAATGTGAGAGTAAGTAATAACAGCCTGAATGGAACCCAGTGGTCGGTAACAGAGTGATTTGTGACATTATCAGTGAATGGCAGTGAACATATTGGATAATGGCATGAATAAAAATTTCTTTCTGCTATTTATTTCCAAGTCACTCAAACAAGCTATATGCAATTGCATTAGAAAATTATCTCATGGCATTGTTTAAGAATGAGCTTTTGATAAAAGTTAAAAGCAAACTATTTAATTTTCTAAAACCACGAAGAAAGAGTAGTAATCCAAATGAATACAAATATATTCTTGTGTTATTCTATATATATCACTGTCAGAAATTTAAAATATAAATACTTGTTATTAAATTCGGTAGTGATGTAAAGGAAAGAAGGTGAAATTCCCTTTTTTCTTTTTTTGAGTCAGAATCTCACTCTGTCACTCAGGTTGAAGTGCATTGGCATGTTCACGGCCACTACAGCCTCGACCCACTGGGCTCAGGAGATATTTCCAACTCAGCCTTCCAAGTAGCTGGAACCACAGGCACACGCTACCATACTCGGATTATTTTTTGATTTATTGTAGATATGCGGTCTCACCAAGTTACTCAGTCTGGTCTCGAACCCCTGACATCAGTCAGTTCTCTCCCCTTGGCCTCCCAAAATGCTGGGTTTACAAGAATGAGCTGCCATGCACAGATCAAAATTCACTTTTAAATGAGATTCAATAGTAATAAATGTATGACCTAAAATTAATACATTTTTAAAGTTGAACTAAATGTCATTGAGAATAAAATTACAAAATTTTTAAAATAATTTATTACTTAAATTTTACAAACACTATTAAATGCTCAGGAAGAAAAGCCAAAATGTTTATTCTGTTTATTTTCACCTAGCATAGGGGTTCTGTGAGAGCAACACCATTTATAAGAGAGCAAGAAGAAGAACAACAGAGACTGGTGTAAGAGTTTCATAAAGGGGAGAAAAAAAGCTGGTAAGTCGTGTCTCATAAAAAAAAAAAAAAAAAAGGAAGTCGGCAACATTGACACATGATTTCTTTCCAAAAAAATGTTTGCTGTTTTAGTGTCCTGCTGTGCAGTATAATTATAAGAAATTCCTATTAATTGCTAAATGGTTTTCCAATATTTTCACCTCCTTTCCTTTTTTAGAAAATGAATATGCAAGCCTCGTATTAGCAGAAACTTGTAAATAGGAAGTGAAGTTGTCATCTGAGAAAATAACAGGAGCAGATAAAACCTCATCACCTCAACCCCTGCCGTGAACACTGTCCATGTGTCTAGATTAGACTCTTTACCATTTTACTCTACGGTACAGAAGGTCATCCGTTTGATTGGAATCCATTAGGACTACTTAGATATAGAACACAGTTGACATTAAATTAAAAATTATTGAATTGTCAAAAGGGACATGGATATAAACATTGAAAATACAATGCTTTTATTTATAAACTGAATTGTAATATGTTACTATAATTAACAGTAGACCTCATCAAACTGAAAACCTTCTGCACAAAGAAGCCATTAAGAGAGCAGAGAGCTTACAGAATGGGACAAAATATTTTCCAAATGCATATCTGATAATGGCTTATCATCTGGGACCTACAAGGAAATCAAATGTGCAAAAGCAAATATACAAACAACCCCATTAAATATTGGACAAAAGACATGAATAGACACTTCTCAAAAGAAGACATATGAGCAGCCAACAGACACTTGAAAAAATCCTCAGCCTCACTAATCATCAGAGAAATGCAAGTCAAAACCACACTGAGATACCACCTTACTCTGGGAAGAATGGCAATCATTAAAAAACAAAAACAGCAAATACTGGCATAGATACAGAGAAAAGGAAACGCTTCTACACTGCTGGAGGGAATGCAAACTAGTTCAGCCTCTATGGAAAACAGTATGATGATTCCTAAAAGAAACAGAAATTGATTTTCCACATGTCCCAGCATTTCTCCTTCTGTAAATATACCCAAAGGAACTTAAATCACTCCACAATAAAGATACCTTTGCATGCATGGTTATTGCAACACTTTCCACAATAGCAAAAACATGGAACCAATCATGCTTCCCATCAAAACTAGACTGGATTAAAAAATGTGGTACATATACACGATGGAATATTACACAGCCCTCAAGAATGACAAAATGATGAACTTTGCAACAACTTGGATGGATTTAGTCTATCATATTCAGCGATCTATCACAGACACGAAGAACTGAGTAGCACATACTGTCACTAATAAATGGACTCTGAACATTTGCCATAATACAATAAGAAAGGCGTTGGTAGTAGTGGGACACAGTCATTGAGGGGTGGTGGGGGGGAATACATCTTAATAAGTGTCCCTGTTCTCAAACCTGGAGACGTGGGGACCAAAGGAAGGCCCAAACTTTATCTGCACAATGACCACTAAATCTGATTTGGACCCCACATCTTTAAAAAAAAAAAAAAAATTGGCCAGGATCGGTGAATCAGCCTGTAATCCTGCGCTTTGGGAGGCTGAGGTGAGTGTATTGCCTGAGCCGGCAGGTTCGAGACCCGCCTGGGCAACTTGGTGAGACCTCATCTCTACAATAAATCAAAAATTAGCGGGGCGTGGTAGCACGCGCTTGTAGTTCCAGCTACTTGGAAGCCTGAGGCGGAAGGATCACCAGAGCCCAGCAGGTCAAGGCTGTGGTGGCCGGGAGTGGCCACTGCCCTCCAATCTGGGCGACAGAGTGAGACTCCAACTTAATATAATAATAATAATAATAATGATAATGATAATGATAATAAAATAAAAATTATAAAATTAAAAAAACAGTGAATCAGTAAGTTTAAAATTCAAAAGCATGTGGATAATGTGGATACATACAATTTTAGTAATCATGTTTTTCCTCATAAAATGGACCTAAATAATCATTTTTTATTCCTTCAAAATATTTAGCAGTAAGGTCCTTACTTATCAAAATGAAAGATTTGTTGGAGCTGTAGAGTTGAATAAAACACTCTCCTTACTCTTACTATAACGATGTGTTATATTGGAAGCAAACAAGCTATGGAAGTACGAATGCTGTACAGTAACTTTTACAAGAGTGTATAATTAGTATATAAACTCGATAAAACGGGATGAACGGGGTGAGGTGGGATGCTCAGCTCTGGGGTGGGTCTGAGGTCTGTTGTTCAGTAGAATAATTATTAGCAGAAAAGCTTAAAAAGACTTCTTTTGCAAGATAGCTGTCCAAGCAGTGTGGTGAGGAATACCGGGAGCAAAGAAGCTGAATTTGAGAGAATATGAGACTCTAATATATCATTTTCATCAATATTAAATAGTGATTCATAGTAACAATATTTTTCACTCACACTATAAATCCTGTTGGCATAAAAATCTCAACTTCCAAGAGGTCAAATTTTAAACTGGTAAGTCCAAAGAAGATTTACAACAGGTTGAGAATTTTGTTTAGCAATAAACTCTGATTGAGTTAAGCTAAAATTGTTAAAATGCTTGTTTTTTTAAATATAAATGTGGTTATCTATCCGTAAGCATAATTGAGAAATAAGGATATTTTAATCCCATCATAAATAGTATAATCTATTATTGAATATAGTAGAATGATGTTCAAACTATTGAAATCAAATAATTGTATCCAAATCTGTGGTATTTATAGAATGTTTACTTTAGTAATAGATACAGAGCTAGAAAAGATGAAACAAACTCCGGATATCCTAAGGATTACAAGTATAGTGGAAGATGACAGAAATTTAATATAATACAAATTAATAAAATGTATTCTACAAGTGCCACCAAGGATACTAAAACACATGCTGTTTAGAGAGTATATGATAGAAAGACCTGACCGATTCTTCCGAAGTGGAAATGGATGCTCAGGAAGTCCTTCAGCAAGGAAGTGATACTTTAGACATGATGGATAAGAGTCATAAAGAAAGAAAGGTTAGATAATAGAATCCAAGGATGACATAGTACTTATGTGAAGGCCTTCAAGTAGATAGAAGTTGAGGCTATTTGAGGATCCAATTAGATCTGTTATTTAGAAAGATTATAAAAACATCCAAAAACTCAGCCAGAAAAGGTATTTCCTCCACAAGGCTCAAGAGTACCTTGTCATCCTAAATTACCCAATATTGTCTATCTAACCAAGATTACCTAAAACTCCCCTCCTGAAGCTCAAATATCATCATATAAAAACTTAGAACAACAGATTTTAAACTTAAGTTGTTCAGGGTAAAAGAAACTCAGTTTTTGCATAGATATACAGTTTGTTTTATTTTGAATGATTAATATATTATTAATTAACTTTGACAATTAAATTGTCAGATAAAGTGTATATCCAGCTTCAAATTTTGCATATATATTTTTGCCAACAGAGTAAATATTGAAACTGATTTATCTTCTTGTTCCTTATTAAATATTAAAATTTCAATTTGAAAATAGTTTATTTTATAAGTTGAATTTAATTTTATATAAAAAGTAACATTTATAACTATTCTTATTTAATTGTCATTTTTATTGAATTCTAAGATGTATAATTTGTGTTGTAATATAAATAGAATTAAAGCTATTAATGTAAATTGTACATTAATATCTTGAAAAATGTTTTTAAGATAAGTTCTGAGTATTATTTACTTTCTGAGTTATGTCTATATACACTTGAATTTCAGAGTTTCTTTTCTAAAATTATATTCCTATAAATTTAATCTTATCATGCCAAAAAATGAGTAGACTTTTAATTATTCCACCATTAAGATACAAGCTTAGCTAGGCACATTTAAAATACAAGAAAAAAATAAATAGTGATGAGTATCTTCAACATGAAAAAAATACGTTAGGCTATCTCACATAAAAGTAGGATAAACTTTAATATAGTCAGAATGTCACGTAGCCTTTATAGCAGCCAATATTATTCAGTCTTTGCTTTATATGAAATGTTCTCTGGATAGATTAAATATTCAAAGCTCATTAAGGCCAATTTTATTAAACTACCTTTTATTCGTTACTTTAGGTTACCTTTCTCACTTATAAATTACATGTTGATAAGTTGGTCCACATTTTGCTTTCCTAGTTTAGTCCCATGTCAACTAATAATATTTAAGGAAAGGATATCAGTACATAATATAAATTACTTTCAGCATGATTGTGTCCTAGATATTAAAAGTAAATAGCTTTTCCTTTTAGACCTGCAAATTTAAAAGTCAAATGCAAGGTAAATTGCAGGAAGTTGCAAAGGGTCACTCACTATTGATGGTAAAACATGCATGCATGGTATCTTGCAAAATGTTACGTCCTTGTAAAATTATTTCATCAACCAATGCCACTTAATTATTGTTTGGTATTGTATATAAAATGACTTTGTAACCTGATGGATGAGACAAAATTGCACTTCTAATCTTCTTTATAATTTATGAAATAATAAAAGTATAATATACAACTATTCTGGACACATCTGATTACTATTTTTAAAGTAGAACACTACTCAGAATTGTTGTCTTCATATTGCATAACTATGTATAGTAACTCAGACTAATTATTTTGACCAAAACAGTAATTGTGTGAAATAAAATTAACATCAAACTTGAGTATTTGTGACATTCCATGTTTTAAGTTTTGGGTGGCATTAGTAGTCTTTATAAAATATAAAGAAAATCCTGCTTAAAACAAGTAAGAATATTTAACAAAAGATGTTTAAGTGACAAAAATACATCTATATTTCAAATTTCCCCCCTGGTGTTTAGACCATAAACAGTAATAATCTATCAAATACTAATAACCTTTTGCTGTTTACTAGTGTGTTTAGTGACTTTACATAGCAAAGATAATGAAATACACATCAGGTCTGTGTGTCAGTGTGCTCACATGCATGTTTCTGGGTGTAGGCAAGACTTCTTTTCTTTTTTTTTTTTTTAATTGGATTATCACTCTTTTGCCCAGGTGGAGTGCAGTGGCATGCTCATGGCCACCACAACCTCAACCTGCTGGGTTCAGGTGATCTTCTGCCTCAGCTTTCCAAGTAACTGGAACCACAAGCGCAAACTATAAGCCTGGCTTACTTTTTTGATTTATTGTAGAGACAAGGTCTCACCAAATTGCCCGGGCTGGTCTCGAACCTGTGGTCTCAGACTATCCACTTGCCTCAGCCTTCCAGAGTGCTGGGACAACAGACTGAGTCATTGAGCCCGGTCTAGACAAGACTTTTTAATAAGCGTCCCCAAATCAAAGAAGTAGTAATCACTTTTTGAGAAAGTCTAGACTGCAATCTCCTCCATCAAGTCATCATACGCTTTTATTCAAATAATTTTGTTAACCTAGACTAATAAGCTATTTGCAGAGTAGGACTGAATATGGTAGCTACCCCTTAAAAAAAAATTGAAGCATGCAATTATTTGCTTACTCTACCGAATTAATAAGAAAATATTTGCAATCTACATTCTCTGAATTTATAGTTTCTCTTGGAGAGAAAATATAAAGGGAACTGAAAAATAACACATGAAAATACTTATTTTTAGCCAGATTTTACTTAAACCAAGCATATCACCATTGGCAACAATCCATTTCTTAGTTGCTCATATATATATACTCAAATCACCTCACCAGCAACTCAGTTGAAAATCTTTGAAATATCATATGTATAAGAAAAAAGTCCAAATATGTACAAAAATAATATTACAACCAGCTAAAAAATAAACAAGCAGAAAAAACTGGACACATTCGAATAGATAACACAGTTTGTTAATATTTCTCATAAACAAATTAAGTGTTTTATTTATTCAGATCCCAGACACAATTAAAGTGGAATGAATCAAAAAATGAGAGAGTCACAAGTTTAAGGGGAAAGAGATAAATTACAGGCTTCCTCTTGTCTCCTTTTTGTTTCTCATCTGTGCTCTTATTGGCTCACTCACCATTTTGTTATGTTAGCATGCTGTGGTTTTCAAGCTTCACTGTCATCATTTTTTTTTAAATTTTATTTATTTTTGAAATTATTTATTTATTTTTTATTATGAAGTTGTGGGGTACAGTTAAGGGTTAGGTATACAATTGCGTTTCATTCAGGCACCCTGTTGATATGAGGTGTTTCCCCGTTCCCAGACAGATATTTGCTACTGTTAATCCTATCTCCCTCCCCCCACCATAGTTTCCCAGTACTGTCAGTCATTTTCGTATAGTATTGCATTGGATGTTTAAAGTCCTTTATATGAGTGAGAACATGTGATACTCGGATCTTTGTTTCTGTGAGAGGTCACTCAGTATTATAGACTCTAGTTCTATCCAGGTTGCTGCGAAATTCATGATTTTGTTCTTTTTTATGGCTGCGTAGTATTCCATCGTGTATATGTACCACATTTTTTAAATCCACACTGTTTCTCGATTTTATTGGCCCGTCTCTGTGTAGCTATTAGTACTCTTTAGGGAATCTTTCTTACCTGTCTTTCTTCACTTCTTCCCGGCCCTGTGTCTCTTTCTCACCTGATAGTTGGTATGTATATCTGTTTTCCCTCTTGCACTTCTCTCTTTCGCTTATTTTGACTTATGATTTTATCACTGTAACTGTTGGTTTAGATCACGTCTGTTGTTTACCTTCTGACTTACACTGTTTTTCGATTTTATTGGCCTGTCTTTGTGTAGCTATCAGTACTCTTTAGGGAATCTTTCTTACCCACTGTCATCATTTTACATTTGACATGATAGTGGATGGTCTAGGTTTAAATACACTAATGTCAACACAAAGCAAAATAAGAAATAGGAGTATAGGCTGATGAGTTTCAGTTGAAAGAAAATTATTCTCATCTCTCAACTTCTAACATGGGTTTTGCCATTTTCCTTCCAACACTTTCTAGAACTATTATTTAATAAGTATTTTTATTTTTATCATAAATAATAAGTACTGAAATATTAATAATGAGGATATTTTTCTATTTTAATACTACACAGGACAGCATGTTGTAAAGTCCTAATACATGATTTTATTCCTTATATATTCTAATAAGTAAAGTCTCTATTATTGAAAAAATCTATTGCTATAAAATACTCAACTACCGAGAAGTATAACTTATATTAATATCATTATTGATAACCTCATTAAGTAAAATATTACATGTGACATTTAATATCCAACACCATAAAATGCAGCTCCTATATTGTTACCATATTATTATGAAAAAAATTTAAAGAAAAAACATTTATTACCTGCAGAGACTTCTTTTTTGTTCATTTAAGCATCTCTTAGATGTGCGATTAGGAAGACTTTTCTATAAACACAGTTAATGTAGAAACAAAAATGTGTGAATTTTAAAAAAGATTATTTGTATGATGAGTGGATAACTGTGATTCAGTGTAATCTATTATGTTCTGTAAAGTTTAAATTGTTTAGAAGTAATACTTGCATAGATTAAGACAACTGAAAAATTCACCCTGACATGAAACATTTTTTATTGCTGGAGAGTTGACCTTGAATACCCATTGTAACATAAATTATCAGCTTTGGAAATTTGGGGTGAAAGACAAAAGGCCTTAAAAGTCTGCACTGAACTCACCAACTAAAATATAGTCATAATAAAAAATACATAAAGGTGTTCAAAAAACGACTGAACAAATATTCACATGGAATACAAAAAAATTTAGGTTTTCCCCAATCTCTAATTAATGGCATATTAAGGTTGAATTATTAGGATACCAATGGATTTCCAAGAGTAATCAGTAAGAAATACATTTTAAATTAATCAGACACTCATTGGAAGACTATACTATTTATAGAAACATGCCAATCAAAATTAGAAATTTATGAAATACAAATTTAAATTAAATATATGTATAGCAAATGCATATATTTAAACAGATTGTTAGGATTAGCATTAAAAATAGTTTTGAAATTGTGTGAATTTTGAATTTTCTAAAGATATTAATCAAATAATAGTTGATGATTTTTTTCTAAAGAAAATCTAAGTGTCAAATAAATAAGAACTATCTAAAGTTTAGCCTAGGCCCACCATTGCTTGATGTCCAGGCACATTGGTAAAGAGATGCTTAATAATATCAAATCTGTAGCAGAGCAAGTCTATCTTACACAGAGCTCTTCCCAAGCATATTATCAAATGATGTCATAAAGGTAAAATGAAAAAAAAAATTATGTATATCAATATAACCACCACCATCTGTGGAAATGAAAGGTTTTTTTTTTGAAAATTCTAATGTTAAGAAATACATTTTAAATTTTAAAATAATTCATATTGTTCTGTAGTTGGATTTTGGCTTGTATTTAGGAACCAAAAATCAAAGGTGAGGCCATTTGGTAGAATTATTGGCTTTTATTTTATTGTTTTAGGTTTTTTGTTATTATATATATTTTATTTTACAGATGTGGAGTACAATTCAGGATTAGATATACAAGTGGACATTGTACAGGTAAAGTTTGAAACTCCCTTTGCTCTCCACTTTGCCTGGTTTAAGATCAGGTGCCCTTATTGATGCTATCTGCCACATCTACCCCGACAGTATCCCACTACTGCCAATTCCTTTATTATAGTATTATATTAAATGTTCAAGATCTGCTTATGAGTGAGAACACATGGTACTCAGTTCTTTATGTCTGTGATAGATCACTGAGTATTATAGACTCTAAATCCATCCAACTTGTTGTGAAGTCCATATGTTTGTCCTTCTTTATGGCAGCATAATATTATACTGTGGATATGTATCACATTTTTCTTATCCAGTTCAGTTTCGATGAGCAGTACAGTTGGTTCCATGTTTTTAATATTGTGAATAGTGCTGCAATAAACATGCGTGTGCAGGTATCTTTTGTAGAATGATTGGAGTTCCTCTGGATATATTCCCAGTTGGGGAATTGCTGGTTCATATGGAAGGTCAATTTCTAATACTTTCAGAAATCACCACACTGTTTTCCACAGAGGTTGAACGAGTTTGAATTAACACCGCAGTGTGCAAGCGTTCCCTCTTCCCCTCATCTTCACCAGCATCTCTTGTTGTTTGTTTTATTAATGATGGCCATTCTTACTGGAGTTAGGTGGTAACTCAATGTGACTTTGATTTGCATTTCTCTGATGATGAGTAAGGCTGAGCACTTTTGCGTCTGTCTGTTGGCTACCCCTATATTTTCTTTTGAAAACTGTCTATTCATTCCACCATGACCAAGTGTAGGCTTCATCCTGGGTTGCAGAGCAACATCCACAAGACCAAAAGTATAACTAAATACATCAACAGATGTAAAAGCAAGAAACACATGATTATATCATTAGATGCAGAAAAAGCTTTTTGATAAAATCCAGCATCCCTTCTTGATAAAAACCCTCAAACATCTAGGCATAGAAGGAACTCATCTCAATATATTAAATGCCATCTATGATGAACCCACAGTCAATATATTGCTAAATGGACAGAAACTGAAAGCATTTCCCCTGAAAACCAGAACAGGGCAAGGCTGCCCACTCTCACCTCTCCTGTTCAACACTGTGTTGGAAGTTCTAGAAAGAGCAATTGGATTAGAGAAGAAAATCAGGGGTATCCAAATAAGAAAAGAAGAAATTAAGCTATCCATCTTTGCTGAGGATATTAACCTATACGTTGGAAATTCAAGATAATCTGTCAAAACCCTCCTTGTACTGATAAAGAACTTTGGCAAAGTCTCAGGGTACATAATAAATGTGCAAAAGACAGTCACATTCTGATACACCAACAACAAACAGGCAGAGAAACAAATAAAAAACACAATCCCATTCACAATAGCCACACACAAAAATGAAAACCTTGACATCTTCCTAACCAGAGAAGTGAAAGACCTTTACAATGAAAACTATAAAACACTGCTCAAAGAAATCCAAATGGAAAAATGGAAAAATATTCCATAGTCATGGATAGGAAGAGTCAACATTGTTAGGATTCAAGGCAATATCCGTTAAATTACCAATATCATTATTCTCAGACTTGTAAATGACAATACAGAAATTAATATGGAAATATAAACAACCACAAATAGCCAAAACAATCCTCAGCCAGAAAAAAAAAAAAAAAAAAGCAGAAGGAAGCGTACGTCCAGATTTTAAACTTTACTATAAGCTACAGTAATCAAAACAGCCTTGTATTGTATTGGTACATGAACAGGCACATAGACCAATGAAACTCCAGAAGCAAAATCTCAATTTCTCAACCAACTCATCTTCGACAAAACCTCCACCAGCAACCACTGGGGAGAGGAGAACCTATTCAGTAAATGGTGCTGGAAAACTGGCCGATCACATGCAGAAGATTGAAACAGGACCCCTACCTATCACCATACACAGAAACCAACTCTAAATAGATCAAAGACCTACATGTAAAAACCTCAAATTATAACAATTTTAGAAAATGCAGGAGACATCCTTACAGAAATCAGAATAGGCAACCAATTCCTGATCAAAACCCCAGATGTCCATGCCATAAGAGATAAGATAGACAAGTGGGACTTCATTACACTGAAAATCTCCTGCAAAGCAAAAGAAACCATCAAGAGAGCAAGGAGACTGTCCACAGAATGTAAAAAATATTTGCCACCTATATATTTAACACCAGTATCTACAAGAAACTCAAACGTGCCAAAAGGGGGAAAAAAAACCAAAACAGTCCTATTAATAAGTGGTATTAGTGGCTTTTAAATTGGGCTCATATTAAGCTAGATTTTACACTTTATATGTAATATTTTATTTAACCAATTTTATTCTTTACAATTTTGGAAATTTCTTAATGTTATGCTGTGAAAAATGTGGCTTAATAAAGAAATAATTTATAACCAGAATATATCCTAATAGGCAGTGAGCCCACTAAAAACAGTCAGTCTAAACTTATAATAATCACACTTAAACCCTTTACTGGGGGGAAAAAAAGTGTCATTATTTAGAAGTTTTATAGATTCAAACTACCTTTTGTTTTTCAACTGAGGAATCTAAACACATATTATAGAGTCTTCTGGTCTGTGTTTCTTTCTTATTTCTATTTATTTTTTGAGTTGGGATCTCTCTCTGCCACCCAGACTGGAATGCAGTGGTGGGATCACAACTCATCAGGCAACCCTTTGTCAGCCTCCTGAGTAGGTGGGACTACAGACACATGCCACAACTCCTGACTTATTTTTTACTTTTTTTTTGTAAAGACACTGTCTGACTATGTTGCCTAGACTGGTCTCGAACTCGTGGGATCTAGTAATTCTGACTCGGCCTCCCAAAGTGTTGGGATTACAGGCACAAGTGAGCCACAGCACCCGGCCTGATCTGTGTTTCAGTGGCTACTGTTCCTATCATATAAGAATCACGAGTTATTGCTAATTCTTTCTTTCCCCAACTTTTCTTAATGATTTGAAAACAAAGAAATACGTATGTAATTGTAAACAGAGCTTTATATAGCAAAAGATTTGTTTACATTTAAATCTCATCTACCAACATTTTTAAAAATGTTTAAAAGTTACTGCAAAACAGATAAAAAATAATTATGTACAATAATAGACACTAAACTGGATATTTTATGGGCTAGCTTTGATGCATTAAAATGGTTATTGCTACTAAATGTATTAATGATTAAAATGATCACAGTTTTTAGTTAAATATATGCATTTACATTTTAGAATTTAATGGAATCAAATTATTTAGAATTGTGAATTATTTTAAAATTTTAAATTAAAGATCACAAGGCTTAACATATAACTGTATTATATTAAATTTAATATCATATATCTTTTTATTATAGTAAAAATTTAAAGCTACATCAGCAACAGCATTTATTTTCTGCAATAGAAGGCAGTAATGAACTCATATACACAATGCTTTATATTTTCTGTTGAACCATTTTTTAAAAATTCTGACCAAGGTATGTAGCATTTACGTATTTTAAACTTTTGCTTTATTTCGAGCTATTTATCTCCCCATATCATCTAGGGACACATATTGTGATATATTTGTCTATGTGTATATGTGTACTTGTGTGTAAGCATATGTATATGTAAGCATATGAGCTCTTACACACACATTCACAGACATATATATATGCATGTAAATATAATAGTATTTTATGATGTATATTATCTAGCTAGTTCCTCAAGCTCATGCAGGTTATTGTGGAACTCATTTATTCGTGGGGGCAGAATAAGGTATTCATTTTTTTCTGTCGATGGCAGATTGCTCTCATCTCAAGAGGCCACTCTCAAATCCTAGCTACTTGGCTTTCTCTACAATACAGCAGTTTATATTCTCAAAGTCAGCAAGAGAATTTCTTTCCTGTCAGGTATCATAGGCAGCAGTCTTTGTAACATAATCATGGAGGTGACGATGGCTTCATTATGGCTTCATTATTGACATATGAAGGAAAAGTCAAGGGAGATGCCATCCTGTTATTTTAACAGGCTCCTATACTTAAAAAGGAAATTAAACAGGTATTCTACATCAGAGGGCCGTAATCTCAGGGGCCTATCTTAGAAATCTGCTCATTTATGTAACTGGAGATAAAATGAATCTTTTAGCATTGAAGTGGAGGAAAGTAGTATTGTACATTAATGAGATAATCTTTTTAAAGTTTCCCTTAAATTTTAAAAACTTGTATATAAATACTATTTTGCATATTTGTCTATAATATTGTATATTAGTCCATTAATCACTTACAAAAAAATGAGTGATAGTATGGTAGTTTGGGCTATCTGCAGTTCTCCTATTCTGAATGGTTGCCTCAGTGCAGATCAAGTGAATTAAAGAGAATAAATGAATACGGTTATTTTTCCTTGCTTTTTATAAAAACGAAAACGCTTTCCAAAATTCTCATGGCAGATTCTGACCGTGTCTTTTTCTAAGCCCTCTGCAATGGAATAGATTTAAAATTCTTTTGTGGCATCAAATCCCAGCTGCTTGAAACCACCTGCCTCTACAAAAGAAGAGAGCTTAGGTGAATGTGAGGATACCTGAAAGGGATGTTTTGTTATGAAAATGTCAATGATTTTAATGTGAAATGATCCAAAGCTATCAAACCCAATAGTATCACATAACATTTTAAAAAGACAACTGAAAAGTGCTTATTAATATGTAGATACTAATAATTCATGGTTTTCCATGTGTAAAACATCGTACATTTCAATTTTGTATTGCTTGTATTCAGTGGGATGGTGACTGTAGTTTCAATATGTCTGAAACTGAATAAAAATATGCTGCTATCAAGATAAGTTCAGTTCATTAAGTATGTATATTATAATTAAGTACAGAATAATATGTTAAAAGTAGCAGACATAGTGACCAGAATTATTATTATGCTACTTCTAGCCATAGAAAATTTTTTTAAATTTCAAAACTAGGTCCAAATTCAGAAAAAAATAACATGAGCACATCAGAATTATTTGAGGGATAAGTATCATGAAATATAGGACAGATTCAACAGGTTAGTAAAATGTAAAAACTGTATGGTAGGCATACTTTAAAAAAAAAGCTAAGTAAGTTTAATAATCCAAAAAAGTCACTTGGTTTTCTTTCTTTCTTTCTTTCTTTTTTTGTTTTTTGGTTTTGAGTCAGAGTGTCACTCTGTTGCCCAGGCTGGAGTACAGTGGCATGCTACTGCCACCGCAGCCTCGACCTGTGGGTTCTGGCAATCCTTCCACCTCAGTCTTTCAAGTAGCTGGAACTAGAGGCACACACCACCATGTCCGGCTACTTTTTTGATTTATTGTAAAGATAAAGTCTTGCCAATTTGTCTAGGCTGGTCTCGAACCCGTGAGCTCAGGCAATCCTCTCACCTCAACCTCCCAAAGTGCTGGGATTTATAGGCGTGAGCCACTGCATCCAGCCGCCACCTGGTTTTCTAGTTCATTTATATGTGCTAAGAAGACAGGTAATGTGAGTATATGACAGAGGAAAAGTTAGAGACAGTATAATGTGTTATGTGCATGTGTTTGAAATTAAGGTGATTTGGGATAGTATCTATTATATTAGCAAACATTTGATTAGAATTTCTCTGCAAATTTTGATATCTTATATTCACCAGAAACAAAATCTTGTTTTAGCATATTATTCTATTCCTCATACAGTGTTCTGTTATTCATGATCAAAAAGTATCTCATTAAAGAGTGACAGTGTTTTGCATTAGTTGTATTCAGGGTCTCCTTGGGCATTATACTAAAGAAAAAGCAAATGACAGTTTGTGTCAACACTAAACAGCTTAGGGCAAACTATTTTCTCAAAACCTATGTAATTTAATTGAAATGCAATATTTCATGAATATTAGAAAACTAGGCTTTATTAAAAATGGCAAGGAAAAGTGAATGCATGACTGTTTAGAGTAACAAGCAATACAAATTTATTCATTCAACACATCACTGAATTATTTAAAACTCAGCCATAGCACAAGGTCATGGAATAATTTTGGCAAGTAGGCATTTTGCATGATGCATTTCCATAATTCTCCTGAATCTATGAAGTTAATCACAACTTTGGCATGGAGACCTTTCACCATATATTCACAGAGCCAGATAAAAACTCGGATTCAAAATTAGAACCAAATCAAACTATTAACACTTGACATAGAAAATAGTATGTATATGTGATTGAAAAGAAGGAATGTTGACTAAAACCTTTAAAACTTACGAACAAAATAAAAGAATGTCAATATCTTAATTTTAATTTTATTCCAAAATACAAGTGATATTTGGAACACATATTAAATTATCTGAATTTAACAAACTTTCACACAAAAGACTTTCAAAAAAGCCTGCCAGTTTTGTAACTGAAGTAATATTTACAATTTTTTCCTTTCTGTTACCGTATTTTTAAGGTATAGCATTTCCTTCTTCATTTTTCTTTGGGTTTCCATATCTCCATTTACATTATTCATCTGTTCTTGCATGGTGTTCACTTCTTCCTTTAAAGTCCTTAGCATAATAATTATTGTTATTTTACATTTCAGGTCTAGTAATTCTGAACATAACTTCCATGTCCCAGTCTTGGTTCCAATAATGGTCTGTTTCTTCAAAATATACTTTCTGTCTTTCAGTGTACCTTGTACATTTTTGTTAAAAGCTGGATATGACATAGTGGGTGAAAGTTGATAGTTTCTAATAAGATTTTATGTTTATCTGGCTAAAGACTCAGCTGTGTTCACTGTTTGCTATAGCTGCAGGTGTCAGACGCTAAATGCACATTTTTTTGTCATTGTTTTTGTGCACTTTGTCATATCTGACTTCCCAAGATCCTTCTTAAACAAGTTCTGAAATGTGCTATCATTTCAGGTGTTTCCACCTATTATCATGCAGGAATCCTATTGATGTGGTATAGGAGGAGAAGAAATATTTTCTAGTTCTATGACTAGGTGTCAGTCTTTTGGTGAATCTCTGCCCCTGGGGCTATGAGTTGCAGAAATGTTTCTCAGAACTGCACATTATCCCATAATTGACAGGGAACCTGGAACTGGATCAACTTGAGTATCACCTCTCCTCAGGGCCATTAGCGTCTGGGAAAACTCCTTTTGGGTAGACACCAAGGACAGACCTTGTTAAAATAATTGAATGTTCTAGGCTAACTTCAAGATGGTTATTTTCCTCCTCTTTCTGCCAGGAACAAGAGGAGAATTTTTTTTAATCCCCTTATTTTCACTGTAAAAACTTGTTAGCAAAACTGGAAGTCAAACTCACTAAAACAAGAAAAAATTTCCAAGATTGGCCCCCCCCATGGAATTCCAAACTTGTTCATAATGAGAAACCAATGCTTCATCGATGAAAATTAGATATCTACTAGTCCACCTTTTATAATTTGTATTGTCACCTTCTCTTCTGGAAATGCTAGAAAGCGATGAAAGGAAATGCATTTTTAAGCCTCTCCCCATATGATATAACAAAAGGTAATAGGTAACAAAAATGATGTTGACTTGCCAATATGTTATCTGACTGTCCCTTTTGTCAACACCTACAACACATACAAAGAAAGAATTCTATTACCTGCCATAAATTTGATAAGTAGCTAAGGTTCTCAGTACTCCACAATGAAGTATTCAGTCTTTACCAGGACCCAGTCTATTTTTGTTTTTATTTTTATTTTTTTGAGTTGGAGTCTCACTCTGTCGCCCAGACTGGAGTGCAGTGGCCGCTCCCGGCCACCGCAGCCTCGACCTGCTGGGCTCTGGTGATCCTTCGGCCTCAGCCTTCCGAGTAGCCGGAATTACAGGCATGTGCTACCATGCCCGGCTGATTTTTTGATTGATTGTAGAGATGAGGTCTTGCTGCCCAGGCGGGTCTCGAACCCGCGGGCTCAGGTAATCCGCTCACCTCAGCCTCCCAAAGGTGCGGGATTACAGGCTGAGCCACTGAGCCCGGCTTATTTTTGTTTTTAAAAGGAGGAATACTTTTCTCAAGAAGAGTACATAAATATTCTTCAAAGTCTTCTTAGTGCTCTTAGGGCCTGTGCTGATATTCCCATCACTAACCGACAGCAGTTCCACACAGCAGAGGTCCCTGGACTTTTTGGCGTCAATACTGGTTTCTTGGAAGACGATTTTTCCATGGTTGGGAGGTAATGGGAGGATATGCAGTCAAACTTCACTGCTAATGTTAATCTGTATTAACAGCACTAGCAACACCGCCTCAGCTCCCACTAAGGTCATTGGGTATTAGATTCTCATAAGGAGTGTGCAACCTAGATGTCTCCCATGCATGGTTCACAATAGGGTTCACGCTCCTATGAGAATTTAATGCCTCCACTGATCTGACAGAGGACAAAGCTCCCTTCACCTGCTGCTCATCACCTATAGAATCAGTACCTGTCCGTGGCTGGGGGTTGGGTACCCTTCCACAAAGCTTTCTTATCTGACAGAGAAACTTCAAATAGGATAAGATACCTTGAATCATTTGACCAAAGAAGCAGAATCGCTTACACTGTGATCTGTTTCTGATAGGGAATCATCTCTTCTTTTGTGCCTCATTCAGAACTGAAAGTCTAATAAACCACTCAGTGAATGGATTACATCTGAGAGGAGGGCATTCCAGGAAACAGAACAGGCAAAACTGAGTTTTTTCATTTCTATTACTAAAAAAATCCAGTCAAGAAATGTGCCTCCTTATGGTACACCATACAAGGTCTGAAAACTGGCCCCTTTATTTGGGAGGGAAATGTCTCAAAATGTTCAAGATCATCCTCTGTAAATCAATGTCCCTGTGTGAATAGATGACAGAACTTCCCACGGACCTGTATTGAGTATCTGTGGCCAAAGGTTAATTCTTTTTTATGTTAATTATTTTGAAATTTATTTGCTAATGCAGCAAAACCTAGCCTATCCTGAGTGATACAGATACAATAACAGTGTCCATAATTAAAATACTTAAGAGGTTTTTATATTTTATACTTAGCTAAGCAAATATATTCATTCATTAGCATTTCCTTGAGTGTTTAGTTATCTTCTAGAGACTGTGATTGGGGCAGTTAGAAAGAGAGAAAGAACTGCTTAAATGCTTGCCTTCTGGAAATGGAAGGCACATATAAGAACAATTTTTGTATAGATTATATATTAATGGTACTGTGATAAAAAATAAAGCAAAGAGTGTTAGGATAGAAGGTTATAATTTTAGATACAATGTCCTCAGCAAGTAGCATTTAAGAAAATGCTCAGAAGAGTTAGCTCAGAGAAAATGCAGTTCTTTGCAGTTCTAGTTAAAGGGGAAGAAAATACAAAATCCCTAAAAAAGAAGAGTGCATGATTTGTTCAAATAAGAGTAGAAAGCATGGCCCCAATAGGGAATCATTTTTCTCTAACTTAAATATTTTACTTGATTAACACTTCATTATTCAAGATCAGAAAAATTCCTCTGAAAACATTTTCACTTGTTCATTGATTGAGCAAATATTTATTTACTTTTCTATATCAAATATCACTAAGCATGCCCCCTCAAAAAAAAAAAAAAAACTGCTTACAATAATGCACAAAGGCATCATGAAAGCATATTTCCAGGGAAAAATGAGACTCTATTTAGAATAAATAAAATATATTTGACTATCAAACACTGGCAGGGCAGCAGGGTATGGACCTGGAAAGATATTTTATAGGGGCTTTGTATGTCAATTCATTTTTATTTATTGCTGGATACCTATGGAGATATCCTCTGCTATACTTTTTGAGAAAGGAAAGAATTTCAAATCTGCCTTATCTTTATACTTTCATCTGTAAGTACTGAATCTGTGTGTATATAATAGATGACCAAAGAACTCAAATATTCAACTAATTGGGTCACAGCTTAATGTTCTAATATAGTTCTCAAATCTTGTAACTTTAATACACAAGTACTTTTTGTGGTAGTCATATTTTTCAAATAGCTTTTCACCAAATCATAAATTCATTGTCCCAGAAGTAAAACACTTAGACGTTTTCCTTCTCCTGGTTTATCTAATCTTTCTTTTTTCTTTCTTCCTTTCTTTCTTCAGTCTGAATTCTCACCTTCTTTCTTCTAACTTTATTATTTTTGAAGAGAATATATGTGACTGACATGTATTGCTAAATAATTGGATTTATCCATCTGTTTGCAGATTTTTAAAAATTCTATGTACAATAAACACTGAAGCTAGGTTATTTTTATCTTCTAAATTAAATAACAAAATAAATAAAACATTTGCTCTTACTGGGAAAAATAATCTTCGGGATTAACTTCAGCATTGAGAAACATCCAAAGGAGTTAAATTTCACAATAGTTTCTCTAGAGGGTAGATTTTATTTATGGACTGATAACTTTTATTGAGGAAAATAGTTTGAAATATGAGGAAAGTTGTAAAAAAAAGTTCACTGTGAAATAAAATGAACAAATAAGCAAGTTATTCTTTTACTAATATTGCAAACAGAATGACTTTTATTTTGTGTTTATACAGTTCCTTTGAGCTTAGCCCAATAAGATTGGTCTCAAATCCTTGTTAAAACACCTAAATGTTTCAGTTTTCCAATCCTATGGAGATTCAACTCTGTTGTGTTCTGAATAAATAAATTCGACTGTTTTCATGGATAAATACAATAGATTGTTTTCATTCTAAAGGGAGTGTTTCATTTAATAATAAAAAACTCTAAAACTAGGGTTATATGAGACATTGCTAAATGTCATTCTAATGAATATATCATGATTTATTCTTATGGATACATTGTGACCAAAAAATCTTTTATTTTTCAACATTGTCAAGAATAAAATCAAACTAGTTACAAAATATTCTAAATTTTAATTCAAGAAACTTTTATTTAAAATAGAGTGGTGCTATAAAAAAAATAAAAGCTATGGCTCTTTGAAAAGGTTTGCTCATGATTAAGGAGTGATACTTTTATTTGAGTCCCTATTATAAAATTATCATGCAAAACAAGTTTTCAGAATAGTAATTTTAGCAAGTTTATTATTGGTTATTTTTAAGTTGAAATTGTCATCACTGCTATGCATGTGTATACTTTTGCATATGTATACACAGATGCATCCATACACATAAATATATACACATGCATACTGAATAAATTTTTTTATAACATTTGTGCATTTACATTCTGGAAAGCTGGTCTTAAAACTAGTTATTGGCCATTGCTTTGCCAAGCTCTGGTCTGACCATGTGGCTTTTTGAGCTATGGCTGCCATGCTTTCCTAAGCTTTGACCCCTACCTTGGGGAGGTGAATGTCCTCTCTCTCTCTCTCTCTCTGAATTTTTTATTTTCCAGTCTAAAAAACAAAACAAAAAAACTACTTATTGCAGACTAAATATCACTCATTACATAATATCAGTGGGCAATTGAAGTTGTTCTTTCTAATATATAGCTGTCTAGGTTTGTCTCCATGAATTTTGAAGAAACATATTTAGCCTGCCATAAATGTAAAAAAAAGAAAAAATCACTTTAAGAAGAAATATATGTATTTCTCAGTAAAGATGTTACAAATTTTGCTTGATAGTATTTACTCAACTAAAATCTAAAGTGGGAATGCACAGAAGTAAGCAGACCACCAGAGTCACATTTGTTTTGGGATAACTTACAGACCCTGGGACTGGGCCTTGGTTTGCTTCTTGGCTGTTGGAAATAAAAATAGGTGAAGCCCCAAACCAAAAAGAAAGTCAAATAGGAGACAAAACTCTTATAGCAGAGATTTTATCGGTTCATCTCCTCTGGAAGCAAACAAATCCCACCTCCCAATCTCAGTTGACTGCAGTGAAAGTGGTGTCACACAGCCAAGGAATTAAAATAATTATCCAAGCAGAGTTATCATTGTAAACATGCCCTCAGGTGGATTGCAGCACAAGTTCATATGATCTGTGCTATGCAACAAATAAAAACACATAAAAAAAATCAAGCCATGAATTTCGTTAAAATGATCATGGACTGATAGTTGCCCAATTGCCTGAAAGATGGAAACATCTATTCATTTTAGAGCAATAATTTATTATCCAAGTCTTGAAATAATTTTCCCAGATATTTTTCCAGTGAAAATCAGGAACACACAGAGAAAGTCTTCCTAAATGTCTGAATTTTTCAACTGTCTATATTCATGGAAGTGGATGAAGTGATAGAAAGAGACACATTTCCATAATAAGCCCAGCATGGGTCGTTATGCAGCAAAAAAGGCAGTAGATGATATCTAACATGGAAAAATCTAGAAATAGTAAAATAGCATGCAGAAGTAACATACTGACTGAGCTTAATTCAATGTAATACAACTCAAAAACACTTTATATCTTTTTTTTCTTCTTTTGGTCTCTCTATATACTCTTCACTATTTTAGAAAAAAAAAAAAAGTCCTTCAGCAAACATTGCAATTTTTATGTACAATAGCATTACTTTCAGTCACAAGAAGAATCTTTACTCAGGTAATAAAATGTCCAATCTGTAGCATTAAAGGAGACGCCTGATTACTTTGACTCTTGTCTGTCTTCCAAGCTCTCTCAAATCTATGCATGTTTAGCCGGAGTAAAGGGTACAGTGATCAACTTTCTATCTCACAATCATACTCCCTCAATTTTTCTGAATTATGTCCACTTCTCTGAAACTCTACTTACTGCTTACCTGGACTAATGTCTTCACTGTCCTGAAAATGTAAGCCATTCTTATTGCCTCAAGTTTAACTTTTTTGCAACTCATTCTCTATGCGAGCACCAAGTTAAATTATGACCTAAGGACATATTTCCTTTGGGAAATAGGATAATATCTTGTAAGTAAAAGTGAAAGATAAGGTGGCAGAGTCAGTGAGAAAAAGAACAAAGAGTGCTTAAAAGGAACAAGATGGTTAAACAAAAAAGAAAAGAAAAGAAAAGACATGAGTCGAGATGATATCAGTTCCTCAACCAAAACCTATCCAGAAAACATTTATATTGAAATAAAGTTAGGTTTATTTAGTTTGCCACAGCAAGATGGAGCACACAGTCCAGGGAATGAACAGCAGCATTTTAATAAGGGCAAATTGGCAGGGGTATTATGACATTAAAGTAATATTTTTAAAGAGTGGCCTGTTTCTGGGTTGGAGTGATGTTAACGTGGTGATCGAGCATCTCAATAGTCTTTAGCCAGGAGAGAAGAATATTGAAGCATGGTGAGTTTGATTATTGGTAAAGAAGCAGTGACTCCCTTGAAAACAGGGCTCATATGCACAGGAAGAGGAGACAGCTTTTTTGATTGGTGTGTTTTGATTGGTTTCACATAGGGTCAATTTATTTTTCCTTGGATGGAAAAAAGAGAAAGAACTGACTGGAAATACTAGTAAACTAATTAGTCTTGAAGATCATAGATTTGGAGGATCCTAATTCTACCTACTTGTATGACAGATAGAGTCAAGATAATGACAAATATTTGATTTACCCCAAAATAGGTATTTTGTCCAGTGTGAACACTGAAAGAAACAGATCGGAGGAACTTAAAGTACTGACACAATTTAGGGAGAGTGATATGATATAAAATGTTCACAAAACATAGAAGAAAGCAAAGACAGGAAGGATCTGATGAGGAGGATACTTCATACTTTAGAAGTGGAAAAACTTCTGGGTGTCGACTAGGACCATGATGTAGCTATGCTGAGTAGGAGCTGAAATAATAAGAGGTGGAAAAGAAGCATGAGGGATAATGTCGAGTTGTGTTTGAATTACTCAGCTTCGTGTCAGTGTGGAAAGGGCAGAAATAAGCCCAGCACTCAATAATTTAATGAATGAGAAAGAGTTGAGAACATGTCAGTGAAAGCATCAAGGTCATGAAAAAAACAAAGACTGTAAAACTGTATCAAAGAGTTCTGCAAAATGACAGTGGCATCATGTGACCCCAGTTTGAATTCTGGACCAGATTTAAAAAGTATCAGTAGGACTTATTGGTCAAATTAGAAAAAAAAATCTGTACATAACATAAACAGTATTTTATTAATTTGATTTTGTGATATTTGTCATTGAACTGTGTTTATTTAAAATAATATCCGGGTATGGGGGACACAGCATCATTAAGTATACCTGATCTCAAACCAGGCAAAGAAGGAACCAGAGGAAGGCCCAAACTTTACCTATATACTTATATACCTAGTCCTGAATTGCAGCCCACATCTTTAAAAAAACATAAAGATAAATAGATAAAAACCATTCTCTCCAAAAAAAGCAAAAAATAAAATAATGTCATTGCATTTAATATCAATATCAGTTAGTACAATATCAGAAATCACCATCATATGCATATAATCTTTCAGAGAAAAAGAAGCAATTCAAGTAGAATTTATACTCAAGTGTACATGTGTGTGTATATGTATGCATATTTGGTAAAATTCACAGGTACAAATATGGATAAAGCATTAAATACATAAAATATAAATAAATTTTGTAGAAATTTTTAATTTTTTTTTTAAGATTGTAGAAGTTTAAATGTTTCAAATAAATAGTCAAATCTGAAGAGAACAGAATGCACAGAACAGTGCTATGAGTCTCTTGTTCAGATGCTTTTTACATAAGAGTGAAGAAGTTATGGCTTGGGCATTGGTTCATAGCACCAAGGATCAAGGAGAGTCCTATATTATCTCTTGATCCCCAGTTATGTACAATGTAGCAAATTAGTAATTTCCTTTTGAGAGAACTTAAGGTGAAGTGTTGTAGTCAGGAAAATGGTAATCTAAAATGATTTGTTAGTGGTATTTACATTAATTCCTTTCTTCTGACAATTTTTTTAGTTTCCGGTTGTAAGATTAACCAAAAAAAAAACAGTGTTCAGTTAAATTCTAATCAAAGATAAGCAACAAATATATTTTTTAATAAGTGTGTTTAATGCACTTTCATTTCCAACTATGTATTGATAAGATGCAATATATAGTAATAGTAACAAACATTTGGGGGGGTGTTTACTCTAAGGCTGGGCATTTCTGGTATGTTATATAATTAATTTCTCTTATCCTTTCTATGAGATAGGTGTTGCTATTAGTCTAGTCTTATTGAGAAGGATACCGAAGCCAGAGAATTTAGTTAAAAGGCTCAAGGGAAGACAGATGGGAGGTGGTAGAGCTGGGATTGGAAGCCAGATTGCTCTAATTCTGGCATCTGAGTGCATGACCACAGTATTAAACCTGACAAAGAATGAATTCTGAAGTCAGACAGATAGGATTTTTAATTCCGTATCTTTTAATAGTTTTGTGTCTGTATGAAGCAACTTCCTCATGAAGATAACATTTGTTTGAAGATCAAGCAAGATCATCCCTGTAAATTGTTTAGCACATTGCAAGGCACAAAATAAAGGCTTGACAGACGTAAGCTAACAAAAAGTGGAGGGAGCTATTAAAACAGCAGTATTTCCACCAATATGTCCCAGCAAAAGGAAATTGTGAACTGTTCCCTACCCAGCCCCTTAAATCAGCCCCTTCATATACTGCCCCAACAATATGTGGTTCAAGGTCAGTTTCTATTTATTACATACTGTTTTAAAGTGGAAGAATGTTCTCTTTTATTTATTAATGGAATAAAAACTAGTTTCTTAACCAGAAAGATGAAGGTATATTTGTATATGAATAATTTGATTCTTTTACCAGTTAGTATTGAAATGAAAGAGACATTATGTACTTACTGTTCCCACGCGAAACTAAGTGGTTCCTATTGGGACCGGGCATGGATCTTTGCCTTCTTTAGAAAAATGTACCAACCGATTGAGCCAAATGCCCTGATCCTGTAAGCCTACACCCCACACACTGAGTGATTAACAGTGTGGAACTGGGGAAGAGAAATTGATAAATTAGTACTTAGGTCTCCATCTGAAAAACTTAAGTAAATGAAAAGTAAAGAATGTTCTCAAATCTCAACTGAAATGCTAATATTATTAGTGCGTAATTCAGTTTTCCGTCCAGGTGTTATTAATTCAACTCCATAATGGCTGTGACATATTTCATAAAGATGAAATGAAATGTATTTTAATAGCTTAATTTTTTTCTGCTTCCCTTCATGTTGTTTTGTCTCTTTTGAGATAACATCTAAATCTAATCTTATTATTTAAAAAGCAGTTAAACAGAAATCCTGAAGTTGTGCAACCTCATTATTTTTCTGAACAGAAGGAACACAATAATTAATACAAATGCTTAATTGTTTAAACTCATTTTTAAATGCACTTGCATGAGGTTAAATAGAACTCTTGACCACAGATGATGATCTAACATTCAATAAATTATTCCTTGGCACAAACTATAATATTAATTTTGAAGTAATTCTTTGAAAAATCCTTTGTCTATTAATAATACACCCTAATTATTTTTACTGTAGTCTATGCTTTTTGTCCTGTGACTTTTCCTGAGAATTGAACAATTATGTACCAGCAGTTGTTAACACATTATCAGTTGATTATGCTGGTAAAGTTATTAAATAACCTTTAATATTGTCTTAGATTTCATGTGGGATATATTGATCTATCTTCATAGACTTAGTATTTAAAGTATGTATTTTATGGCTGAATAATGTATCAATCAGCATCCCAACTGGAGACAGATGCCATATTTCAATGAAGATAATTTGAAGAGGTTTTATTTATACATAAGTAACTCATTATAAATTTGTGAATGAGAAGTCATGAAAACTTTAAGTAATAGTACAGATTCCTGCATGAGCAGAAAAAATAATAGCAAATAAAGGGAGGGTGAGATTATGGGAACAACAAAAAAATAACTTTGAAAATTAGTCATCTTCAGTAAAGGGACACAGTCGACTGTGGTGACTTTACTGGGAGGGAGCTTAAGGCTCATTTTTCTGACCTATCTCTCCTTCACCCTTTAAATTTCCTGCTGGGGCTGATCATTGAAGGAACTCAACTAGAAATCAGAGGGCATAAGACTCCTGTTCACATTGCCTGCGCCTACGTGTGTCTGTGTCCTAAGTCAAGAGCAGGTCTGGCAAGGTTGGAAAGGGAATGTGGGGGCCAAGCGAGAAAGAGAAATATTTAGAAGAGTTTGAATTGACTGCAGCATCCACTGACCAACAATCAGTAAACATAATCTCCTCATTGGAGGTAAGTTTAAAATTAATTCAGAAAAACATATGCAAATAGGGAATGGGTTATAGGAAGAGTTCAGTTACTTCCTTTATTTCGATCTTATCATGACTAAAGAACAAATGAATTCAGAAAGAGAAAATGCAGAAAAGACAAATTCAAGTTGTAATGTATCTGGACTAGGGTGTGGAGTACCTGAGTGATAACTTCCACATTGTGTTTCTTGTATTTTCCTAGGGCTTCTGAAGAATGACTGACAGAGAACCACAGTACCAAGTCCTTTGATAAGGTCATTATTGAAAATGTTCCAGTTAGCGCTAGCTGTATTTGTTATCCTATGATTTTAAAAGTTAGCAGTTTGATTTAAAACATAGTCACCCTTGCCTGTAACTAAATTATAGAATTCGTGAATATGTAAGTTAATGCCCCCCCAAAATTCTTATTACATATGTGACCATTCTTGGTACTTGCTGATTACAGATGCTTTAGTTTAAATTACCAAGAAAGAAAAAAGTTAGAAAAGCATTGGACTTTTAATATCACTTTTATAAGACCCAACTTATGAAAACCATATTTTTATAAGATGATGAATCTCCAAATAATATAATGGTAAATATTAAAACCTTTCTAATCATATAATAAACATTTTATCTATATAGTAATAGTCACCTATTTAGGAATTATAAGGCCAAAATATCAGTAAAATACTGATAAAAATCAGCCAATGATCTTGCCTTTGTTTTGGAGAAAGGAGAAGATATTGATAAATTTTAGATGCTATGAATTTTCTTTTCAGGTTACAAAGTTAGTTATATTACATCTTCTTTAACATTGCAATTTTCCATCAATAGATGTTACTAGATGTAGTTTATTTGACAAAAAAGAATTTATTACATATAAAAATAACTGCTGAGACAAAAGGAATTATAACTGAAAGTTTCAGAAATAGATTACTGTATCACATTTTGAATATAAATTGTTAATATCACTTATGTTAAATCAATATTTTAACTACAGTAATTTTTCCAACATTTGCAAATTAAATGTCTCAAAGTTTTTCATAAAACCTGTTTCAACTAATGTTTATTAAAGTTTGTACATAATTTATAAATGAATAAGCTAAGATAGCTAATTAAAATATTATCTTAAAATAATCAGCAAAGATACTATACTCCATTTTCTAAATATGATGTTTAATGCATGGTATTTCAAATTATTGTTTAAATCATTGTAGTAATTTCATTAATCTTATTCTTTGATTACTATTGATTTTGCATTAATAATTTAAAGGAAAAAAATCAAATTATGTGTTTGTCATGCATTCTTAAGAAGTACATTAATGATCAGATTTTCTTAAAATATATTAAAGCAATTATGGAAATAAAAAATCATTCCACTGTCTAACAAGATGCACTAATTTAAGCACAGATAGTTTAAAGAGACTACTTGTATGCATTATGAGAAAGTTGGTTAAAAAAACTGATAGTGTAGAATTTACAATTTATAATTTTCATAAAGCCTTTGAGATAAGAAAGATAAGTTACATTTTATAGATTTGAATTTAAAATACTGGTATTAAAAAACACATTTTTAATACACAATGGATTTACAACGGTATATACTTTATGTTACCCAAACTAAAACTAAATTATATACAATAGCTATCATACACATTATTCTAATCTTGGCTCTTGTTCTAATTCACAATATTTATTTGTAGCATTTGGTTATCGAAGGATGCAGAACTATAATTAATTAATATTTAGATATTGAATTCATATAAAAGTTTGAACACATGCAAAACCAAATTCTCATTTCTTTATTTTAAAATGGATTATTCTATAGAGAGAATTATAGATCAATGATATTTTCATGAAATCCAAGTGTGCTCTTCACTATGTTCTTAAACCACAAAAGAAATAAAGGTCACAAGTGAGGGATTTCCAGAAATAAGTGTGAATATGAGAAGTGGTCCAGATGGAAAAGTTAATAGTAATTTCCTAGTGAATATTGAGAATGAATCTATTCAGTACTTTGAAAATTATTTTTCTGTCTATATTCCAGTTATTTATTATTAATGTATAGAACTCTACAGAAAAATAATAAACAGAGATAGTTGTTTACCTTGGGAAACTATAATCGATATCTTTAATTATTTTATGCTTTAAATAGCCGAGGTGATAAATGAATTCATACTAAATATAATTCAAACAATTTTCAAATTCTCTTTGTTTCAAGTCCATCATGGCATATGAAGGGTCAAATGCCATACAAAAAGAATTTTTAAAGAAAAAATAATAAAGGAAATATTAATAAATATTCATGCCTAGCAGAATTTTTAAAGAGGAGTTTATAAGTGCAAGTGCATACAACTAGAAATGATGTCTGAATGTAAGAATCAGAGTATTTGAGTTTGTTCCATATTTGGAAAGTGAGAAAACATTACATATGCATCACGAGTTTGTAAAAATCATTGAAATCATCTGCCTGAAACAAATCTTAATAGAGTTTATTAATTGGCTTTGGTTGGTTAGTTTGTTGTAATTTTATGAACTAGTAAATTTCCTTTAGAAATTGGTGATTTGCCTAAATTTTCAACTTTTTATTGTCTTATTCATCAGTAATTTGAGGGGAGTTTCATAATGTACCTGTTTACAGCATTTCTGATTGCTAATAATTTGCATTACTATTATTATTGTTTAATTTCTATGTTTTCTTATTTATTTGTGATACTATCACACAGCTTTTTTTATTTTCTTCATTTTACAATACCTTGCTTTTGTGGATTTTTACAATAAGAATGTATCTTCTTTGGCTATAAAAAAAATCACTATTTAAAAAATGTTGTTGCAGCACCTTAAGCCAGCATGTAACAAAAATAAAGATTGTATAATTTTTTTTTAACATTTTAAAGTCGATTAGTTTCAAGTCACATTCTCTGGACTACCTGTGGGCAGAATTTGGTGACTTCTCACACATATCAGCCACCAGAGCAGTAAGGTTGCACTGAATCTTTGACTTGCAAGTCTTTCAGAGTTTTGAATTTCACAATTTATTACTTCTAAAGCACAGGCTTTATTTGCTTCTTTTATCTCTTTTTATTTTGCCAAACTATCTCAAAACATACAACCTTTAGAGAATTTCAAAGAATTGCATATTTATTTAGAGACAACAAAGAAAAGCAGAAAATAATCTATGAAAACGTAATTTAACTTTTATGAAAATAAACAAATTAATATAGCAGAAAGGGACATAAGCATATTATTTAAGGGAATGTGGAAAAAAATAGGAAGGTGGTCTGCAATGTACAAGAAGTTCATAGTATTTATTAACAAATAAAAGCCTGCAACATTTTTTCTCTCTGCTTTAAAGATGTTCCACCGAGCAAACTCCTCGGGTCCCCTCCCACTGTGAGAGCATTTTTGTATTCTCAATAAATCCTGCTTTAAAAGAATTAAAATTAAAATTAACAAAATAAAGGGATCTACTGAGATCATAGAAATTGTCACGAATATAATAAATGCAGGGATCCCTCTTTACATTACCAAGGTAACAAATTTTGCCCAAGGTTCTATAATTTAAAGGTCTAAATGGGACTTTCCCAGAAAATACACCAGGTTTTATAATACTATTAGAACTACTATCTCATTACAGGTAGAAAGACATTTCATGATTTGTCTGGGATGATAACAGCATTAAATACTGAGGATTTCTTTAAATTTTACTTTTTAATTAATATATAATGTAAATATTTATGGGGTGTGTAGATATAACATACAGGTGCTCAATTTGAATAATTAGCATACTTAAAATGTCAAACATTTATCATTTCTTTGATTTCTTATTGACTGTTGGGAACATTCAATATTCTCCTTCTAGTTATTTGAAACTATATGACATATCTTTGTTACCTACACTCATGCTGCAGTGCTAGAGAATGCTAGAACATATTCCTCCTAACCAGTTGGAATATGATACCCATTATCAATTATCTCCCTATCCCACCCTTCCCCTCCCTTTCCCACCCTTCCCCTTCCATTCTCATTTTACTTTTATGAGATCAACGTTTTTCAGCTTCCACATATGAGGGACAAAATGTGGTGCTTAACTTTTCGTTCCTTGCTTATTTTTGTTTAACATTACTTTCTCCAGTTCCATCCATGTTGCCATAAACAGTAGGATTTTATTCTTTTTTATGGTCAAATACCATATGTTATTTATCCATTCATGTGTATTTTAACACCTAGGCTGATTCCATATCTTGGTTATTATGAATAGTGCTGAAGTAAACATGACAGTGTAGGGATACTGCTTTTTTCTTATTCAGATATGCCTATTAGTGGGATTGCTGGATCATATGATATGTAGTTGTACTGATAGTGTTTTGAGGAATCTTCATACTGTTCTCCATAGTGGGTGTACTAGCTTACATTCAGCCAACAGAGTCTAAGAGTTTTCTTTTTACCACATCCTCGTCCGCATTTGTTATTATTATTAGTCTCTTTGACAATAGCCAAACTGACTAGGGTAAGATCATACCTGATTGTGGTTTTCATTTACATTTTCTCTGATGACCAGTGACGTTGAACATTTTTGCTATGTTTTTGGCTATTTGTACATGTCTTCTTTTGAGACATGTCCGTTCAGATCATTTTCCCATTTCATAACCATATTTTGTTGTTGTTGTTGTTGTTGTTATGTTTGAGTTCCTTGTATATGCTATAGTAATCCTCTGACAGGTGTTTGGTTGGGAATTTCTCTCCCCATTCAGCAGATTGTCTTCTTACTCTGTTGATTGTTTCCTTTGGTGTGCAGGAGGTTTTGAGTTTAATATAAATCCATTTCTCTACTTTTGCTTTTGTCACCTGTGCTTTTGATGTCTTTTTCATAAAATCTTTTTTCAGACCAATATCCTAAATCATTTTCTTTACGTTTTCTTCTAACAGTTTTATAGTTTGAGGTTTTGTATTTATGGTTTTCATCCATTTTGAGTTGATTTTTCATAGGGTAAATGTTTGTGGTCTCGCTTCATTTTACTGCATATTCAGTTTTCCCAGCACCATTTATTAAAGAGACTGTCCTTTCTTTGGCAATTTTGTCAAAAATCAGATGGCTGTAAATGTGTGGATTCAGTTTCTGGGTTTCCTATTCTGTTCAGTTGGTCTGTTTATATGGCAAAATCAGACTGTTTTATGGTGTACTTAAAGTAGTATATTTAGTTTATTACTTTTTGTGGTATATTTAAAGTTTGGTAGTGTGATGTCTCCAACATTTTGTTCAGAACTGCTTTGGCTACTTAGGATTTTTTTCTAAATTCATACGTTTTAATTTTTTTTTCTATTTCTGTAAAGAATGTCATTAGTATTTTTGTAAGAATTGACCTTTCAAAAAAAGTTAGAAGAATCCATTCTGATCTCCAAAGAACCTGTTCAGAAAGGATATTTAGGATGCAGCATTTGGATGTTAGGAGAAATCAATACCCACCACCATTGTATCTACTAAACAATAAAGTTTACTGGTTGGAGCCATATGATATCAAAATAAGAAGTTAAAAAATAAATATTCAAAGTATTATTCTCATAAATTTTTTTATTTATACATCAATTAAAAAATATCTTACTGATATTTTAAATTATTCAATGAATTAATGGAAAGCACATATATACAAAATGTGATCCAATCACAATATAATTGGCAATGGCATTTTTGTATTTTTTTATTAGCCATTTAAAAAAAAAGCAATACCTATAATGCCTATAATCCCAGCATTTTGGGAGGCTAAAGTGAGAGGATTGCCTGAGCCCATGAGTTTGAGACCAGCCTGGGCAACTTGGTGAGACCTCATCTCTAAAATAAATTGAAAAGAAAAATTAGCCGGGCATTGTGGCCTGTGCCTGTAGTTCCGGCTACTAGGAAGGCTGAGATGGAAGGATTACCTGAGCCTAAGAGGTCGAGACTGTGGTAGCTGTGAGCATGCCACTGCACTCCAGCCTGGGAGACAGAGTGAGACTCCAACTCAAAAAAAAAAAAAGAAAAAATCAAGCAATTATATTTTCAGAGATTTTATTCAAATCTTTTAACCATGATGAAACTGGAGATAATAATATAAAATATTAAGCATTTTAGGATATATATATGTATATGTACATGATACATACATGTATTTTCTGAAAATAAGGAAAAATATTGAGTACATTTTTGTAACAGGAATGCTTAAAGATCATATTTTAAAGGGTAATTAACTTTCTATTTAGTATCTTAGTTTCCAAAATTTAATGAAAGATATCCAGAAATATGTGTATTTTTTTTCTCAAATCTTTGGCTAAATCTGGAATGAGACACCATGGAACCCAGCAGAAAATCACACCTCAAAGTTTAAATAAATGAAGCCTAATTTTAGCTGCAGTGCTTCATAAAAGAGAAAGCAGCTTGAATATTTCCAAGTAAAAGGTCTTCGGGCACATGTTAATCTTTCCAATGAAACCACAGAATGATGTTGACTTACTAATGAGTGTATTGGAATCTGTGCCTTAACCCCAAGACTAATGACAAAACTGAAACAGATCCACTCTAAGTAGCTCTACATTCAATACTCTACAAGTTAAAGAGAATCATTCAAAATCTTTCTACTTGAACAGAAATCAATTCTCTCAATAAAGGATAACAGATCCAAGACCCTGAGAAGTGTACCATTCAAAATGCTTAGTAAGCCATAAAAATGACTGGATATGTGATGGAATAAGAAAATATGACTGAGCGAAAAACATAAAAGGAAATTAATAAACTCATAATCCAAGATAAGCCAGAGATAGACATTAACAGGCAGGAGTTTTAAAGTAGTTTTAAATATGTGCAAACATTTTAAGAAAAGTAAATTTTATTAAATAAAAATAAAAATAGATTTATTTAGAACAAGTAAATTGAAGGTCTAAGAAATTAAAATGTATTTGATGTGACTAATGAGAGATTAAAAATAGCTAAAGGAAGATTCAATGATCTTTTAGAAAAATCAATAGAATGTATGTAATGTGAAGTACAGTTAACAAAACAGACTGAAAAGTATATAAATTGGATGCCAGTTACAAGTAGGTCTACAATATGTGCAATTAGACTAAAAGGAAAGAGAGATTATGGAAAGAAAAAATATATAAATAAATTGTGTGTGTGTGTGTGTGTGTGTGTGTGTGTGTGTGTGTGTGTGTTGAGCAAAAAATGGCAAAGGTTCCCCAAAGATGAAGGAAAATTACCATGGGCATATTGTAAATAAATTGCTGAAAACCAAAGATAAATTTTGAAAGCATCCAGACCACAGGAAAAATAATGACATAAATAATGGTGGATTACTCAAGAATCAGAAAAAATGAATGACAACACATAATTGGTTGACAACTTTGAGGTGCTTATAGAAAAAGCAAACAAAAAAACAACCGAAACACCAAAAGTAAAAATTCTGTATTCAATCAAAATGCCTTGGGGAAGCAGGGGAAATGGAATATCTTTTCAGAAAATGAAGCCAGTCCCATTAAAAAGTGGACAAAAGACATGAATAGACACTTCTCCAAAAAAGATAGACGGGCAGCCAACAGACACATAAAAAAGTATTCAGCCTCACTCATCATCAGAAATGTAAATCAAAACCATATTGAGATACCACTTAACCCCAGTAAGAATGGCCATCATTAAACAAACAACAGCAGATGCTGGAGAGAATGCGGAGAAAAAGGAACGCTTCTACACTGCTGGTGGGAATGCAAACTAGTGCAACCTCTTTGGAAGACAGTGTGACGACTTCTGAAAGAACTAAAAATTGACCTTCCATATGACCCAAGCAATTTCCCTATTGGGAATATATCTGGAGGAATGCAAATCATTCTACAAAACAAAATATCTACACACACATGTTTGTTGAAACTCTATTCACAATAGCAAAAACATGAAACCAACCATGCTGCCCATCAAAGTTGGACTAGATAAAAAAAGTTGTACATATACACAATGGAATATTATGCAGCTATAAAGACGGGCAAAACATACGGACTTTGCAGCAAGTTGGATGAATTTAGAATTGATCGTTGTCAATGACTTATCACAGAAACAAAGAACAGAGTCCCATATGTCCTCACTTATAAGCGGACCTTGAGCAATTATAATACTATAAAGAAGGGATTGGCAGTAGTCGGAAACTGTCAGGGGAGGGGAGGTAGGATTGACAGTTCAGGGAAATTGCTAGGGGAGGGTGGGGCACACCTCATCCACAAGGCTACCTGCATAATCAACGTTTGTATACCTAACACTGAATTGTACACCACATCTTTATATTTAACATAATAATAATAATATAAAAAAAGAAAATGAAGCCAAATAATTTGCCATTAGACAATGGTACATGCCTTCAGATGGAATAGACCAAGAAGAGAATGAAATTAGATAGTTAAATACATTGAATAAATGCAAAAGACACACTTTAAAATTTTCCTCTTAACTACTATAATACATAAAGTTATAATTTAATATAAAAATATAACATTGTATAGTTAAGTTCATAATATATGCTGATGTAAAACACATAAGCATGGCACAGCAAATTTGAGGTAAATTAAATATTATTATAATATTTTGTATGAAGTTTTGTAATGTTAAATCTATCCTGAGATATGTATACATAAAACAATCCCAACAGCAACCATAAAATAGACACAGAAACATATAGCAAAAAGACTATTAGAAGAATTTAAGCAGAATATTTAAAAATATTTGACCAATCTAAGAGAAGGAAGAAAAAATAAAAAGAAAGATATTGAAGTAAATGAATAAATCAATATAGATAAAAAATGGTAAACACAGATATAGTTCCATTGTAATTACATCAGATATAAGTGAATTAACAATTCACTTAAAAATTACAGATTGATTCAGATTGCCAGCCCAAATTCAGAAAGAATAAAAATAATTCACCATACACAATAATTTATTTCAATAAAATACACTTTAAATGTAAAGACAGAAATGATTAGTAAAATGATATCAGAATATATTCCATGCAAACATTAAACATAGACATGGTAGTGAGGCTGCATTAATATCAGAAAAAATGAACTTCAAGTCATATCACAAAATATAAAGAGGAACATTTAATATGTCTTAAAAAATAAAACTCTTAAAGATTAATTTTCACTTGAGTCTAATCAACAATTTGCACATATTGAAAGTTTTATTATTATTCCACACCATAAACTGCTTTCTGACTTGGGATTGGTATAGATTCTTTTTTTTAATGTATCTAATATTTGAATTGTCATTATATAAAATGTCGGTGACCAGCACTGACCAAGGGTGGGTTAGGACCCGCACCAGAGAATCTGGACAGCGAGAAGACCACTCGGAGGCAGTTCTTCTGGGAACAGTCTGATCAGGACTGGAGCCGATTTTATTCAAACCTTTTCCAACTTATATACCATTTTTAATACCCTCCAGCAGTGTGATAATCACTCACTGGGGGCGTACAAGTTTCGTGCTTTACAAACTATGCATCACAAGACCACCACGAGATCTGCAATTTCCAAGCAAACAATTCGAATTCCATGATGCCTGCCGTGCTTACATTAAGGTCACAGGTGCACAATTTCAATACAAATCATTCAAAGTGTTTTCCATAATGTTCAATGAATCATTCATATTATACTCTTTGCTCTATACCCTGATTAATACAAAAAACTTTCCTGAGTTAACTCTAGGTTCAATCCAAGTTCACTGATTCCCAATATTTTTAACAATTAATATTATCAACTTAACACTATACTATAATCTATAAGTTTAGTTAAATGACTTAACTGTCAGTTATACTATTATCCTATTACGATTTAACGTAATGCCTTATAACTCAGCTAAAACTTATTCTTAAACTACAAAACTTTACTATAATTCATATGTTTCATATGTCTAAACTTTAATTTTTATATGATCTAGTTATTGGACTTTAATACTATGCTATATCCTATTAAGCTAATACCTCATCATTAATTCTTTTATAAATCGTATAGTAACTATTACACTTGAATAATGTAGCAAAAGGAATCAAAACAGCAAGCATAGATTTACGCAGCTATGAGTGTATATGTATATATTTTATCCTAACAAGTCTACTCTAAAAATCAAATAGTAGCTGTCACACTCTTGAACAAGGAAATGCAGGGCTGCCAAGATGGCGGCCTTGGGCTGAAGCAGACAGAGTTTCGGTAATTAACGAAACAAAAGAAAATGTTCTGCCTGGCTAGGGGCAGGGTGACAAAACTATCATGGTAATTTAGTTTCTAATCTTAGCCCTAGGGGAAACAGCTTTCGGGAACAAGAGCTGACTACCCAGTCTACCAGGAAATAGAAGTTAAAAAATATCTAGAAAGAAGTAAAACTTAGAAAGACAGAGAGAAATAATTCTGCTATGCACTTTCCATCAGGTGTATTAAGATTTACTTATAAGTTTTACTGCCATGTATGCACACTGGTCACTAATCACACTCCAATATTATAGGTATAACTGATATCCTATGTCAGAGGTGATCTTCCAGATGGGCCTTTACAGGCCTCAGCCATGTAGCTATAGATGTTGGCTCCCAACAATAAAATATATTTCTGAGCTTGAGTGGTAGTGTTTTTAACTCCCATTTATTTGTAGGTCAATGTCTTAAGAGATAAGTGACATTATTAATGTTGCATGACAGAGAATAAAGAATTCTTGTTCTGTTCTGCACAAGCTCTTGTGGAACAATGGGAAATCAGAGAAAGAATAAGGGATCAGCTGCAGTCAAACCTGGTCAGGAAGATTATAGAATCTTTTATCTTTCTTTTGTTCCCTCAATCCTACTCTCTTCATTCAATTAGAAGTATTAGTAAAGAGTTGCAACAGAAAATGAGTGAGTATATCAAAATTAGTTATTCTGAATTATTGTGCCCTGCACTTTAAGAAAAATACTAATATCTGAGCTAAGATATATCAGAAGACATCTGGGACACTAAGGTTTTAGCATTAATCAAATACATTTTGATGTGAAAGCACTGATATCATAGGCTGAATGCAGCCTTCCACCGAAGATGAATTCCTTTACTTAGCTTAAACCATATCAGAAACACTCTACTCCTGTTACTAGTAACCCTGTTGCACCTACTTAGGAATTCTTGCCTTTTACAAAAGAATTGTTTTTCATAGACTATATACATATGAAAATAATAGCATACTTTTAATAATTATAGTCAACGTAGTCATCGTCTTTATACTTGGTAATATTAACACATTAGTTATTAATACAATGATTCTGCAACAAAAGAAAAAAATGTATTCCCAAAGATGAAGAGGAAACCAGAGTAACAGATAATGAGTGTTGGTTGTTCAAATATAAGCTTAACCATTTGCCTGGAGATGGAGAAATCATGTCAACAAGATGTACAATTACTGTCGTATTTCCCAACCAAAAGACTGACAAAATTAGGAGTTGAGTTCTCCTGTTGTATCTGAAGAAATGCAGCTGTGTACTTTAAAAGGTTAGCATTTGTCTAATACAGAAATTAATTTATTTCCATTGTTATGCTTGAAAATAATAATTTTAAGTTTATAATTAATGTCCATAAAATATAATTTTAAAAAATAATTTCCCGAACAACTTAAAATGCACTAGCTAATAAAAATAGATAATGGTTGCTTTGAATCAGTCCTGAAAATCAAATCCCAAATCCATTATGAACAAGTTTATAATTTTCTATTCGAGGAGATTAACCATTGTCTTGACAGTATGTCACACACATAATTGAAACTATAGCATTCCTTTTAATAAAATTGATAAATCCTTGCGAAAGATTGACAACTTAATTTTGAAAATCACCTCACATACTGAATTCTTTGAATTTTATATACAGCTTGAAAGATGTTACATTAATTCAGCAGTATATCACTTGAGTTTTCTTTCTTAACTAAGGTTCACTATTACATATGCTGTGGGCACTTCCTGTATGACTCATATAACTCAGGGACTGCCCTCCTCTGAGACCAGCATAGGAAAAACCACAATAGAGGCACTCCAGGGCATACCGGGAGAGAAAACAGGTGACCAACCAAACATCTTCAAGGGCTGTTGCATGAACCAGGCTCCACGGGTGCTGAGAGGTATTGGTCTGAGTGTTAACATTGTCCATGTCTCCATTTGTTTTTTTTCTCTGAAGATAACCTTGAGTCGTGTCTTTTGCAAAACTATGCCTAATACACTTGAGGATATGCTGTGGAGAATAAAAATACAACATTCGTGTCTGAAAAGAATTAAACAGACCAGAAACCAAGTCCGGTGATATGATTACTGGCCTTGTGATCTTTGGATGAGACACCACCATCTCTTTCAGTTTCAGCAACTTCAGTCCCTTATTAGAGGTGTTGAGAGGAATAATGGAATAATGAACATTAAAGTGGTTGACAGAAGACACTCAGAAGAAGGCAACAATTAGCTGTTACTATCATATTTCACCTGGCAAAATACTAGAGGGAGTCTATGTATCTGATGGGAAAAAATAAAACAATAAAACACGTAGTTTAACATTACCCAGTTAAATGTTAGACCATGCATTCTCAATCCTATCAAACTTACGTCCAAACTCATTGTAACGAACTTGTTGTGCAATGATAAGCAGAGAAATTGTAATCTAGCGTCACAGACAGCTACAAAAAAAATTAATATCATTACAAAAGAAAACATAAAGCGGAATTTAAGTTAAAAGTAATATGTACTTCAGTAATCAAATTCCTATGCATAACTGCTAGAAGACACAAAGTTTTGCTTCATTTTATATAGACAATTGCAACTAACATAGGTAGTTCAGTATTGCCAATGGTGATGTAGGTCTTTAGAAATATCGAACAATTCTTTATCAGCATCCCACCATGAGAGACTTTTTTTCCTATTTATATAGTTGTCACATTATTGGAAAATTATGTGCATATGAAATGTGATTCCAAAAAACATTTGTTTATGTAAAAAATGCTAGTTCTAGATGGGTATAATTATAAATAACTTTTTATCTTATATAATTATATAAGATTATTCAAAATATGCACATGACAAGGTCTATTTTGACATAGTGTTGAATAACTAACATCCCTGGCCCATGTACATTGAATTCTATTCCCATGTGACACCATTTGGTTATACAAATTTCTTATGCTTTATTGTGCAGCATTTTCCTCACTACAATTTTTTTTTTGAGGGACAGATAACACTTGCTATGATATCTCAGCAGAGAAGACTTCTTTTTTTTTGTTATTTGAGCTCAATCAATAAAAGCATATTGAAATTAAGCTGAATTTTTAAAAATGCACTTTAGGATTCAGATTTTGTAATGCATTTCTTATTTTTCTTTTCTCCTCCTACTATTTTTTCTCTTTTATTTCAACTATTATTTATAAAATATTTCCCATACAAATAAGAGTTCTATTTAGGCACTGACAAAATAATGAACAAGAAAATCCATCTTCCAGTAACCTTTTTAGATGCAGAGGCTAGAAATAAATGGAAGTAACAACACCAAAGAGAGAGAGAGAGTTAAATTAATAAGATAATAGATCTGTACACTTAGGAATGTGGGATCTTAGGGTAAAACAGGGAATAGAAGAAAAAATGGAAAAAAAAGGATGAGGTGAGAGAAGCTGGCAAGGCTGGTGACTACTTTACATAGTAAAGTTATGAATAGCATGTCTCAGGAGCTACCATTTAAAAAATACTGATGTGAAACGGTGAAAAGATCTAACGGAAGAGTTTCTCTTGTGAAAAAAAATCTAAGAGTTAAGTTTCTGTGTAAGGCAGAGCTTCCTTCGCATGCTTAAGGAGCTGAAAACAGAAAGGTGGTCTAACATGAGGTGTGTAATGGGAAGGGAAGTGAGACGTTAATTTGGAAAGGTCATGAGAAGCCAATTTATATGGGGTATTGTGCGAGTTGGAACCTTATTCTCAGTTCAATGAGAAGCTGTAGCAGTTTGATATTTTAAAAGGATCACTCCAGAAAAGGAGTTGAGTAGAACTCCCTGGCATGGGAGATCTTGCAATCGAGGCAGTGTTTTGAAGATAGAACAGTCAGTATTTGATGAAGTATTGAACTGATGGAAAGAGTAAAATCAAAGATTCTCATGTTTGGATATGAACACCTGGTTGAATATGGGAAAATTTAATGCAAGGGAAGGGTAGGCTGAGATAGGAACATGAAGTATTGAAACAAGACATTTGGAGACATTATATTTGAAATTACTGTTGGATATCTAAATTAAAAAATCAAGAAGGAAGTGCAATTAAGTATATATGAATTTTGAGCTCACAGAAGAGTCGTGACTAGAAAAATATAGTTGTCATCTGTGTCTTATCTCTGTCATGTAGAAAAAAGGTGACTATTAGTAATAGGATTTAAATGCAAAAGGTAAACATATTTTTTTAAAACAGTAAATCATTAAATGGTTAGAATTTTTGAGTCAAACAAGAACAAGTACGTTTTTGATGATTTTGTTAAACTAACTTTTATCACCACATAGTGTTAAAATATTCCCTGTCATTAAAATGCATCTATTTCCAAAAAAAAAAAAATTATCTGAAAGAAACAAGCAAAAAGGAGATAAAACAGTTTTCTCTAATGATACGATTATAAACAAGATTTTGTCATTGTTTTTTCAAAAAAAATACATGCATAATTTTTTTAATTGGAAAATGCATTATTTGTGAAATAGTACATTATAAAGATTAATCTGCTTGTAATAAGCAGGATAAATTAATATTAACTAGAAGCAATGTAGGACATCAAAGACAGACTATCATTTGGAAGACTATGGCATCACTGAATCTTACAACCACATTGTTTGGGAAATTTACAGAAGTTACAGCTTGAATAAGATCACCACACAACTTTGGATTTTTAATGGTTAATAAATATAATACTGGACCTTGATCCCCTGTTTTGTCTTACTTTTTAGCAAAACTAGAACCCTAACTAAATACATCTATTCACCCATCCAACACATGCAAATATGTGATTGAAAGTGACTGGAAAAAATACACCCAATTATGTTGATTGATATCAGTTTTGATTTAGGATAACAATGTTCAAAACAGCCCATAAAGATACCAGGAAAACATACTACTTTTAACTTGTTCAATCTCTTTCCATTCTCTTTTAAATACAATTCAACCAAGATTTCCCTCCTCGAGTTCTACATAAATATTATAATGATTATGCTGTCAAACCTAATGTTAAAATACTCGCTTTACAGTATAATTTATTTATTAGTAGCATTTGACAAAGCTTCACATACTCCACTTTGATACACTATTTCTTTTAGATACCAGAACATCGCTCTCTTCTATTTTTTTTTTTTTCCTATCTCACTAGTAGTCCTTTTGTCACCTTGACTGGTTCCTCCTCTTCCCTACCCTCTAAATATTGATGCAACTCAGAACTCCCCTTGGTCTACGTATCCTGTATACTGGATTTACATATCATTTATTTGCTGTCAACTACACCATTCTTATTTTCTGCTTAGATATTTTTGCTGAATTTCAGACTCATATGTGTAACTGCCTTTGTGATATCCCCATATCTCACAGTCATCCCAAATTCAGTGTCAAGGTCATGAACTCTCTCCAACAAAATCTGTTCCTACCATATCCTTGTTCACCCCTGATTATACATCTACTTGTTGAGCCAAAAATATTTAGACAATTGATTCCAGATTTTGTTTGTTTTATGTTTTATTGAGGGGTTTTGTGTATTTGTTTTGTATTTAAGTTTTTTTTCTCTTGGTTCACATTCAATACTTTAAAAACATACCTGGAGTATTACTAGTTCTCAACACTTCCACTGCTATGATTAGGATCTGAGTCATCTTATCTCTTGCTCCTACTCTTTACACAACACAAATAATACCTAATGTGTACTAGTGTACTAGGTATTCTTTGCTTTTCCTTTGACCACCATCCTTCCCTTTATTCGTCTCTTCACAATTCAACATCCAGAGAGGTTGCTTTAAAATGTTAGCCATCCCTGCAGTGACATCTCCTATTATGTAAAAGCACAAATTCTTACAAGTTTCTTCATTGCCTCCCTGACTTCCTCTGCAATTGTGCAACTCCTCTCTCTCTCTCTCTCTCTCTCTCTCTCTCTCTCTCTCTTTCTTTTTCTCTCTCAGTCCTTCCATACGTAATGACCTCCTTGTTCCTCAGCTAATGTTTCAGGCCTACTTTTTAGCTTCGCACTTTAGCTTTGTGTATTTCTTCTGTTGGAATGTTCCACTCCAGAGATCAAACACCCACCCCCTTTACCTGATTCAAATCTTTGCTGAAATTTTCTTAAGGATGTACGGATTAACCTATTTAAATTAACAATCATGTTTTTTCCCCCGAAGAATTCATGAAATCTCTCATTCTATTCTACTTTAAAATAATTCTCCAGCATTTAAGATTTCTAATGTTGTACACTCAATCCTCATGACTCACAGATTCCAAATGTGCTAATTCACCTCCTTGCAAAAATTTATTTAGAATTTTCAAATCATTCTCAAACACAAGTGGAGAGGCAAAAATAATTGTGAGCTGATATGCACAGTCTCAGTGAAGGCAGAACAAGGCAATGCTCTTTTTGTTTCATCTCTCATGATGTAAATAAGTGTTCTTTTTTGTGATACTTTCAGCACCACGTTTTCTCATTTCATTTATGTTGTTGTTGCTGCTGGAAAAGTCACTGTTTAAAATGGCCCAGGAGCATAGGGCTGATGAGTCCAGCATGCTTCAGGGCTAGAAAGCTGTGTGTGCCTTACAGAGAAAATATGTGTGTTTGACATCAGGCCTGAGTTATAGTGGTCTTGTCATACATTTAGTGTTAATGAACCCACAATACACATTAAATGAGGTATATTTAAATAGAATTTACACAAAATATGCTATATATTGGTCAGTTTGCAGAAATTTTGTAACCCTAGGCTCACCAGGAACCTATGTGTGTCTCCTAGGAGTGATGCTTCATTATTCACTAATTTAATGTTTGCAGAGATTTTATAGAACAATGAGAATTTATTGTATATAATTTTGACCAAATAGAACTTAAGTTCCTTGATTGATAAACTATAATTTCTTTGATGACAGATCATAGAAAACATCTAACATCATTCGATTTTCACAAAGCTAAACAACAACAATGAAACTCAATCTATATAGATTCACAGACATACACCAAAAAAATACTATCAAAAGTTAAGTTTGTAATTGTAATTATTGTAATTACTTAAGCAGGTTAAAAAATAAACAGGAGATCAAAATAATGTGTTTGGATGGTTAATGTGTGATATGGTTCACAATTTCTGATTTAGTGGGTTTATGTGGTAATATATAGATAGAATACACTGATATTCCTATCTATCTATCTATCTATCTATCTATCTATCTATCTCTGGCAACCTACCTTTCTTTTCACATGTGATAATTTTTTTTTATTGTAAGAAGGGAATAAATCTGCTATACCTCAACCTCACTAGGACAGGCATAAAGGATACTTAATTTTATTTTTAAAAAAGTCTGCAATATTTTGTCATGCTTTTCTTAACGTACATTTCAAAGGAAAAATAACAACAAAATTAAATTATTTCCTTATCACTTGTCTTTCAAAACAAGCTTCAACATAGCTAATCAAAATGCTTCTCTTTCCTTAGCGTTAACAAATAGTGTTCCAATAACTGTTCCAAGACAGTAAACATGCTACTAAGAAAATATCTCTATAATATCTTTTAGAGCACTGAAAAATTAATCAAAAATGTAGGATGTTGCAATGACAAGTACATTAATCTCTAAGCAGCTATGTTGATATTTCAAATAATATATTCTCTAAATATTTTCCACAACATTATAAAATTAATCATCAAAAAAGTATTTTTTGCTGTTGTTAAGGAAAGAGGAAATCAACTGTTTTAATGCATTACCTGGAATGACAAAACAGAATGCAGAAAATTGCCACAGGGACCTCAAATATATATTATCAAAGACCACATCCCTGGTCAAAAATGTAATGCAAAACAAAGTGTGTAATTGACTGTCAACTAGCTACGATTCACTTCTAAAAATAAAATATTCTTTAAATCCTCCAGAATATAGTAACTAAATGAATGTGAGCTTAATGGATTTGATATATGGAAATCTGTAATTAGGAACTTTCACATCACTCATATCACAGTGGGTACTACATTTAAGCAATACTTTTTTATATCCTCTCCACTTTTTTCCCACTAGAGAATCTTTATTATTATTTGCCTTATAGAATTCGTGGGCAAATATTTATGACAATTTGAATCGATGACCTAAGAAGTTGCCAGAATGTTTTATTAATTTTTCAGAGTTCTTCTATTTTATAATAAAAGTAAAAGATATCTTTATGCTCATAAAATATTAGATGTAATTGTATTTGTGTATTTAAATTTCTTTATGAATGAGAATGTGAAATGTTATAAACAAATTTCACAATACAAAATAAATGTTTTGAGAGTGATGAAATGTACACTTTGATATTGTATCAGCCGTTAGATTAAATTAGAATATTAGATTAATCATTACTGGATCCAAAACAGATATTTAATTTTTATTTGGTAAACTTATTTGTCCTTTCTCATTTATGTTTTTAACTAGACTCAAAGCTGAAATAACTGGTAGCTATGTTATGACAACACAGGTTTATGGCAGAGAAGTCTACATGTCTTCTTTAAACACAATGTGCTTGTCTGTAAAACTACTACATATGTGTATTATGAAGTATAGATTAATGCATATTGTTTTAGTGACTTGTGTAGCATTATAAGATATGCTCTGTTAAATATAAATTGGTAGTAATAATAGTAGAAGAGCTGAATTTTCATATGTTTAAATGACTATCTAGGACAAAAGTCCATGTGGAATTTTTCTTCTACTATATCTGGTTCAAGAGAAGCATTGTATGAGGGTAACCCCCACCCCAATCCTGGAGTTTATTTATTTTTAAATGTGTATTTATTCCGACATGTTTAAACTTCAGTCACCTTCAGAATACTCTTCATCTGATACAATACACTTATCAAAATACTTTTCCATTGCTTGATCTTTGAACTTGTAAATTTGAATGGCTTTTAGCGCTTCTGCCGTTTTTTGTTTCACCTCTTCCACATCAACAAAACATTTCCCTTTGAGGATTTTTTTCATACAAGGAAACCACAACGAAAAAGTCTCTCTGGGAAAGATCAGGGGAATAGGGAAGGTGGATCACAGAGGTCATGCCATTTTTTGATCAAAACCTGTTGGACAGGCTGTTCATACAAATCACCCATCGTGAAATGGGCAATGTGGTGAAAGAATCTCCAAAAAAATTCACCGAAACCAAGCACAACTTCCCACAACAAGGCTAGCTGGTACACTGATGCCAATGGCTTCCTAGAACACTTAACTACTGAAGGAAGCCTGTACTGCAAGGGACCCACACTCCAAAGTATAACTCAGTTTTTTGGAGGTCTCTCTTTGTGTATTACTTTTATGAAAGATCACAGTTCTCATGCTATTAAAATATAATTTTACTCTCTAGGGCTTGGGATAAGGATGGCATATAGTAGAACATTTTTAGATACTTACATAACTAACTCACATCAAAAGCATTTTGCTGACAATAGCCATAGATATGAGTAACAATAATATATTGTAAGATACATTTTTTAGTCACTGAAAGATTAATCTATTGTTAATCTTCCATTTGTCACAAAATTTGATCAAAAACAGCTAAATGTTTACTTTTCTATTTGTAGCTCTATTTTCATTTTTTTTCTCTTTATTATTATTTTTTCTTTTTTTTTTTTGAGTTGCCCAGACTGGAGTGCTGTGGCCGCTCCCGGCCCCGTGGCCTCCATCTGCTGGGCTCTGGCGATCCTTCCACCTCAGCCTTCCAAGTAGCCGGAATTACAGGCATGCGCTACCACGCTCAGCTAATTTTTGATTTATTGTAGAGATGAGGTCTTGCCAAGTTGCCCAGGCGGGTCTCGAACCCGCAGTCTCAGGCAATCCACTCACTTCAGCCTCCCAAAGCACGGGATTACAGGCTGAGCCTCCGAGCCCGGCCTTTTATTTCTATAAAAATTTTAATATGTAACTTATAAATTTTACACATAGATTTAAAAGTATAATCTATGTCTACTTCTGCTCTTCTTTTTACCTTTCTGATTTCCTTCATTCTCAACTTTTAAGCATTTTGGGTTATAATTAAGAATAAATTAGATTTTTGTTAAGGAATTAAGAATATGTACACATTTTTCTCTACTTTGGGAAAATTTGTGCACCGAGTGCTTCTGTTCTTTGAAAATTCAACCCCTGAAAATAAATAGCAATCCTTTTTAAAGTACACTGACTATATATCAGTTTATTGATATCTATTGGGATATTTTTATTTATTTAGTGTATCAGTTAAAATTGGGCAACAAGCAGCCATGAGAGTTGGTAAGGTTGATTTCTGGTAGGTTTAATGCAGACCTAGGAGTCCACAGGCAGGCAGTTAAGAGGAGATAAAGGATGAGAAGTTGTTATCGTCTGCTTTATTGCAGTCAAAGAAATACCCGAGTTTGGGCGGCTTACAAAGAAAACCCGCTCATGGTTTTGCAAGCTGTACAAGAGGTAAAGCACCAGCTTATGCTTTCGGTGAGGGCCTTGAGAAGCTTTTACTCATGGTGGAAAGTGAAAGGACACTGGCATCATACGGTGAGAACAGAAGGAAGCAAGAGAGGGAAGGGAAATGCCAGGCTTTTTTTAAACAATCGGTTGTCCTGGGAACAAATGGAAGAGGAACTCACTTATTACTAGAAGGATAGCACCAAGCCATTCATGAGGGATCTTCCTAGGTGCCAAACACCTCCCTCTAGGCCCCATTTCCAACAATGGAGATCCAGTTTTAACATTAGATTTAGAGGGAGAAAACATCCAAATTATATTGAAATTAAGCTGAGCACAAATAAGCTGGAATCCACAAACGTGTATTTTTCCCTGAAGATGAACTGGAATTTGTATCAGTTCTTGTTGTCTCTTAATTTATGGTGTGAGTGTCCTATGGAGGACAGAATTCTTCATCACAGGGCTACAGACACCACATCTAGCCCAGAAGTCACTGAAGCTGAAGTGGCTGGTCTGGCCTAACACCAACACCAAGAAGATGAGTCCGCCGGTAAGCAACAAGGTACACGAACTACAACATGGCTGCAGGTTTGCTTCCAGCCTCAACACTTCCCAAAAGAATATTCTTTGCAACCCCTACTGGCTGAAAGCAGACACATCCGTGTCCTTATTGGCAGGAAGGAAACCAGTGGATAACACACTTACGCACTACTGAAAATTTAAGATAGGACTAAATTTGCATGATGTAGGCCAGCAAGAGTCTCTAGAGCATGAGAACCCAAAATTGTACTTATTACCATGCAAATTATATTTTATTGATATGAAAGTAAATTTTGTTTTATTTACAACAAAAGGAAAATTCAGAATAAAATATTAAGAGTTCTGTTTCCACCATCTCTCTGCTAACCACCTCCCTTACCTCTCTCCTCTAGTTTTCCACACATAGCGCTCCACTGAAGTTACACTGGTTTCTTGGCTGTTTCCATATCCACTTTTTCAGGGGACGAATTGTGTTACTATTCCTTCTGACAGGAATGTCTTACAACAGATATCTCCAGGTTTATTTCTTGTGTCCTTGAGGACTTTTCAAGGGGACCTACCTTATACTCTAGTTCACTGTGACAACCCTCCACATCATCACTTCCTAACTTCCCTTCATAATATAATTTTTCTTCAGATACTGATATCCATCTTACATACGATATCTTTTACTCTAGTAAGTTCCCTACATACAAGCCTTCAAGTTGCAAACTTCCAAAGATGTGAATGTGCATTCACATGTCTGATCATGTAAGTTAGTTCATGTGTCTGCTGTACTTTGTCACAGGCATGCACCCTCTATAAATGGTTGTGCTATTGTGCACATAATGTACCATAAGGTTAACACTGTTTACTTTTTGTTTACTTGTTTTTTAATGTATTATTTGTATGAAAAGTATTATCAACCTATTACAGTAGAGAACTAAGCAGTATATTGTGTTAGTTGGTTACCTAGACTAACTTTGTTATACTTATGAACAAATTGGACTTAACAAACACGCTTTCAGAACAGAACTCATTCTTACATGGGGGACTTACTATATATGTATAGGTAGACACTAGACAAGATATATAGTGCATGACTGTACATGAATATTCGATATGTATGAATATTCAATATGTATGAATATTCAATAATATATATTCATTCAAATATCTTGTCTAGTGTCTGTCTCCACCCCCTAAATAGTACGCTCAATGAAAATAATGTTTTTACCGGTTTCTCTTCATTACTCTATTCCAAACACTATGAGTGAGTCTAGAACATAGCATGTGAGTAACAGTGTTTTGCTGGATATAGATTATAAAGAGAATTTATGAATACCAGGAATATCTCAAAAATATACTTTAGTAAATAGTTACTTTCTATGAAAAGAGAAAACGTGAATGCATTGATGAAAAGAGGAATTTGCAATCTATTGCTCTAGTCACTTTGCATTATTGACATAAATAAAGTAGCTAATGAAAATTGCAACCAAATTTGCTTATACTCTTGGAGTTATAAGGTTATGTGTGCATGTGTAGTGCTTTTTAGTGTTCTCAAGAAATATAATTAAGGTCCATATAATTAGGCATTTTTTCTGTTATTTGACAATGGCTTTTATGCACACAAGTATCCTTGCAATTTTTCTTATAATTTTCTTATTTCATCAATGCTTGTTCTTTCCTTACTAGGCATAATATAAATAGTCATTGATACCCCACTTTATACCTACTTTCAAATGAAAGTTTTTGTATGTAGTCCTACAGCACTTTTAAACTAATATCATATGTTTGTTCTTTATGTTCATTATGTATTATGCATAATTTAATTCATTGATATTCAGCATGACAGACTGAAAAATAAATGAGCCTTTTGGTAGTCTTGTATTTTCTATTTTTCCATCTAATACTATATTACTATAATTACTATAAAATATGCACCTGCCCATCTTTAGCTTAAGCATTTTGCTGAAAGTGTGTGTGTGTGTGTGTGTGTGTGCGCGCGCGCGCGTTTGTGTGTGTGTGTGTGTGTGTGTGTGTGATGTGTGTGTTTGTGTGTGATGTGTGTGTTTGTGTAAAGTTCAGGATATACTTGCATCTGTATTGGCTCTTTAATCTCATATTACACCACATATAGATTGCATTCTTGCTCCTGAGCTAAGTATCCTAAATACGGTGTCAGTGTCTGGTACTTTAGATACAATCTTGTATAATATAGGAAGACAATTGTTAAAGAGATAATAGACATGTGTCCACCCTCCCTACTAAAATAAGAAATATAAAATATATTTATTATAAAATATGAAATATGCAATTTTATATGTACATATCATTTTATTCTTTCCAAAATTGGATACTACTAATTAATCTAGATTGATTGTTTGACCAAATTTGCTTTCACTCAAGATTGTTTTTAGTGAGGAACAAAGAAAATTCTGTTGTTTGGTTCAGATACATATTAGAAGTAGCAAAAACTACAGTAGTTACATGATTTCATCCTTTACTTGTACAATATTCCATTAAATTTTTATCATTTTAAACAATATCCCTACTCTCATCCTCAAGCTATCTTTTCTCATTTTATCATGAAGGAAAAAATATACCTAGCTAACAACATTGGGAAGAAAAAGCTATTAACTGAGAACGCAATAGAGCACCTTTCTATATTTCCTACAGAGACATGCACATTGAAAACAAAATCAATTGTGAGCCATTAAAGCACTGTTCTACAACTCCATAATTTCTGCAGATTCATTGTTTATTTGTTTTCAGCAGCAAATTCAGTAATGTGTTCTCTGAGAAACAAGACTGCCAGGGTTATAATTAGACTTTAATAAAGTTAAGTTCTAGGAATGAGAGTTGCCCAAAGAAAAATAGTTGGAAATAAATTTCAAAAAGAAAGACAATATATGTTTTTTAAAAAATGAGAGAAATGGAGTCAGTGTAAACCTATTTGTTAGATTAAATGAAGCAATATCAATGATAAAAGTATACAGTATGAAATCAAAGGTAATCTGGAATACAAATTGATTTAGGACTCTAGCTTTTACTTTGAGAAGATGAAAGTTTGTATGGAGAAGGTATGATGAAGAACAGAAACTTCTCAGTAACATACATGCAAATTACTGTTGTTACTACAATATATTTTCCCCAAAAGATATACGATTATTCAATTATGTGTGCTTGCACACTACAAACATTTGTTGAGTGCTAACTGTATAATAGGGTCCGGTTTTATATTGGGCATAATGAAAATAATAAACTTCACTCTCTTCTTCTCCTCAAAGTAGTAGAGAGAGTAATAGAGACAGTCACATGAGCAGATTAGAGGAGAATCCTTCCTTGGTGTTAAGTAACTGTGTACCAGGCATAGGCAGCAAAAAGGGGATAAGATAAAGAGGGGTTAGTTTAGTTTACCCTGGGATCAGTTTTCACAAACAAGGTGAAAAATCAGTGTGAAACCTAAAAGATGATACAGTGATCTAGAAGTAGAGTGTTTAGGCTGCAACATGAAAGTGTAGTGTATATTTCAGGAAGAAAGAAAATCAGTATGATAGTTGGGGAAAAAAGCTTGTCTCATTTGTTAAACTGTAAAGTTACATAAGTATATATGAATATATGTATATATATTGATATATGTGTATATATGAATGTCTGTATATGTATGTGAATGTGTGTATATATATAATGTATGAATGTGTGTATACATCTGGAGTATATATATATGAGTATTTGTGTATTTATGAATGTGTGCATATATATGACTATGTAAATAAATATGAGTGTATATATTTAATATATAAATGTGAAATGTGTGTGTGTATATATATATTTGTGTAACTTCATACATATACACACATTTATATAAATGTGTGTATATGTATGAAGTTACACAAATGTAATTCTCTAGCAATTTTATATGAAACCAAGGCACTGACAAGGATACCAGTGTAAACTCTGATAGCTATAGTGTGGGGCATAAAAAAAGAACTCAAATTTCTAACAGGGAAGATACCTAAGTTAATAATTTAGGAGTTTGGTGACTCCGCCTCTAATCCCAGCAATTTGGGAGGTCAGGGCGAGAGGACTGCCTGAGCCCGGGGGTTTAAGACCAGCCTGGGCAACTTGGTGAGACCTTGTCTCTACAGTAAATCACAAAAACTAGCCAGGTATGGTGGCATGTGTCTGTAGTTCCAGTTACATGGAAGGCTGAGGCGGAAGGATTGTCTGAGCCCAGTAGGTCGAGGCTCTGGTAGCTGTGAGCATACCAGTGTACTCCAGCCTGGGCGACCAGAGTGAGACCCCAACTCAAAATAATAATAATAATAATAATAATAATAATAATAATATTAATGTTATTATTTATCTTAATAATTATTATTATTTAGGAGTTCAAGTAGGGTCTCATAATTTTCTGTACATTTTTGTATATTTAGGTTTGTAGGCCACATAGTCTCTGTCACAGCTACTCAACTCTGTCATCACAGTGATAAAACAGCTATATACAATTACAAATGAATGGACAAAGTTGGTCCTAATAAAACTTTACAAAACAACCCTGTGGAAACTGGATTTGACCCACAGGCCATGGTTTGTTGATCCCTGATTTAGGATATGAAGAAGTCATAAAGCTGTTTCAAATAAGGGTGTGATATAATTACATTTATTTATATCTGGTATAGATGCAAAAGGTTTATGAGTGTTGTAGGAATCTAGGCATGTGGAACACTTGGAAGGCTAAGTCATATTTCAGGGCAAAATACCAGCTTGGAGTAACCTAGGAGTACTGAATATGAGTGAGATCAGATATATGTGGCATAAAGATAAAATCTACAGGATTTAGCGATGAATGGAGATTGATGTAAGGAGAATGAAGAATCCAGGAACCCTGAAGGTTTATGGCTTGGATGACTTGAAAAACAATAGTACTCTTCACAGAGAAAGTCATTAGAGAAGAAAACCATATTCTGGGGACTAGATTTGCATCCATACTAGGAGAGATAGTGGGATGAAAGTGATGATTATGTACGTATAAAACCTTTAGTTTTACATTTTGACAAAGTTGTCTCGTGGTCATTTGTGACACTGAAGAGAGGTTCTTGGCTATAAATAACACCGTAAGTACAATACCACTCCTCTATCTGCTGGGAATGCGTTCAAATCTCCAGTTTGCCAGAAACCATGAAAAGTACCAAATCTTATATATACTATCCTTTTCACATGCATACCTATGATAAAGTTTGATTTAGAAATTAAGTACAGTAAGAGATTAACAATTACTACTACCAAAATAGAACTATTAAAACAATATATTTAAGAAACATTCTATAGATATACTGTCTCTCTCTCTTCCGTATTGCATTGCAGTCATCTATTCTCTAACCTCAGTGGACTTCTGGTGGACTGCACCAGTAAACAAAACTGCAGATAAGGGGGAAAGTACGGTAGTCATTAGCACATAGGTAATATTTCATGTCATGATTAAATGAGCTGAAAAATGTAAGAGCAATTCCTAAGAGAACTAAAAATTGACCTTCCATAAAATTCAGCAATACCTCTCCTTGGAATATACCTGGGAGAAACATAAATCATACTACAAAAAAGACACCTGCACACGCATGTTTATAACTGCACTACTCACAATAGGAGAAGCATGGAACCAACCCCACTGCCCACTGAAAATAGATTGGATAAAGAAAATGTGGTATATATACATGATGGAGTATTATGCAGCCATAAAGAAGAACAAAAACATGGAATTTGCAGCAAATTGGATGGAGTTGGAGACCAACATACTTAGTGATCTTTCACAGAATCAAAGAACTGAATATCGAATGTTCTCACTCTTAAGTGAGGTGAACATTAATTACAATAACACAAGGGAAGGATTGGCAGTCAATGGACACTGTCAGAGGAGGGAGGGAGTGAGAGAGGGAAAGAGGACGTAGCATTGTAGAAGAGTACCTGGTCTTAAACCAGGGTAAGTAAAGGTCAGTTGGAGATCAAAACTGGCCTGCATAAAGCCTGTTTGTGTGACTAATCCTGGCTCGTACTCCACATATCTATAACAATACAAAACATATAAATCAATAAATATAAATAGTTATTGATTCTGCACTATTTTCTCTCTGCTTTCCTCCTAGTACTCTTATTAACAAGTGATAAACCTTCCAGCTTCTTTCATGCATTCTGAATATTTCTTTTATACTTATCATTGTAACATCTTTATATTTATTTTCCAAGTCTTCCATTGTTTTTAGTTGCATGTAATTAACTGGTTGCCCATGTATTTATTCAAGTGTTTTTATTTTTTATTTCTTCTTAAACTTACATGTTTTTCAAATATGTTTCACCATTTTAAGTCCTTTTATTCTTATATTTTCAATCAATTATTTTATTTGCTCAATTACACTGCACATAACAACATGTGCCTGTTGTCTTTCGCTATACTTCTATACTAATGTGAGTGTGACTATACTCTCTTTTATCTGTTTGCCTCTTGGTCATTTTGCCTTTGATTATTGCATATGTCATGACTTTTGTAAGCTCATGTTCCTTGTAATTTTCATTTATAATGATTTTTGAGATTTGTTTTGAAGACTGTGTTCTATCCAAAATAACTTATACCTTGTTTATTCACTTTCTTGGTGACACAATATGCTTACAACAAAGTTTAAACAATATATTTCCTGAATTTTTCAGAAATACATAGAACTTATGAATTCACATTTCATGTCCATGTGAAGATTTTTTTATTTATTATTATAAAGCTGTGGGGTACAATTCAGGATTAGGTATACAAATGTTGATTATGCAGTTACCCTTGTTGATGAGGTATGCCCCTCCCTCCCCTAGCAGTTTCCCTCAATTGCCAATCCCACCCACCCTCCTCTGACAGTTCCCCACTACTGTCAATCCCTTTCTTATAGTATTGTAATTATTCATGAGTAAGAACATATGGTACTCTGTTCTTTGTTTCTGTGATAGATCACTAAGTATGATAGACTCTAAATCCATCCAAATTGTCATGAAGTCCATATATTTGTCCTTATTTATGGCTGCATAATATTCCATTGTGTATATGTATCACATTTTTTTAATCCAGTCCCAGCTTCAATGGGCAAAAAGGTTGGTTACATATTTTTGCTGTTGTGAATAGAGCTGCAACAAACATACTTGTGCAGGTATCTTTTTTTGTAGGATGATTTGAGTTCCTCCTGGTATATTCCCAATAGGGGAATTGCTGGGCCATATGGAAGGTCAATTTCTAGTTCTTTCAGAAATCACCACACTATCTTCCAAAGAGGTTGCACTAGTTTGCATTCCCACCAGCAGTGTAGAAGCATTTCTTTTTCTCCACATCCTCCCCAGCACCTGTTGTTGTTTGTTTTATTAATGATGGCCATTCTTACTGGGGCTAGGTGGTATCTTCATGTGGTTTTGATTTGCATTTCTCTGATGATGAGTGAGGTTGAGCACTTTTTTATTTGTCTGTTGACTGCCTGTATATCTTCTTTTGAGAAGTGACTATTCATGTCTTTTACCCAATTTTTAATGGGGTTGTTTGTTTTATTTTCTTTTTGGCACATTTGAGTTCCTTGTAGATCCTAGATGTTAGGTCTTTGTCAGAAATACAGTTGGCAAATGTTTTTTTTTTCCCATTCTGTGGGCTGTCTCCCTGCTCTCTTGATGGTTTCTTTTGCTTTGCAGAAGCTTGTTGGTTTGATGAGATCCCACTTGCCTATTGTATTTCTTAAGGTATGGGTATTTAGGTTTCTGAATAAGAATTGGTTGCCAGTTCCAATTTCCATAAGGGTGTCTCCTGTGTTTTCTAAGATTTTTATAGTTTGAGGTTTTACATTTAGGTCTTTGATTCATTTAGAGTTAATTTTTGTGTATGGTGATAGGCCAGCATCCTAGTTCAATCTTCTTGATAAATATGTTTTCCCCTGGCCTATGATGCAAAGTATGACAAGAATATTTTATTTCCATCCCCTCTCGCAGATGGATCATTTATTAGTTCATACTGAAGCTAAAAGAATAGCCATTAACAGTCTCAGTTTTCTTTTTGAGTTTTATATCCGATTTCGCACAAAATCAGGTCTCAGACTGTGTCCTCTACTGCATTGTAACAAAAACTGAAGGTCAATGTCAATAGGATTTGGCAGATGAGTCTTTTTAAAAAATCTCTGGCTTTCTTTCACTTTGTTTTTGGCATCTGAGATGTTTTAAATTATTTTTCATATTATTGATACATATGTTTTATTTTTATATAATATCTTGGCATTTTTCATTGTTTTCAGCAGTATTATTAGATATATCATTTTTTGCATCAGTCTATATCAATGTTTTATTTCTATTACCACTATATTTGAAGTATATCATGTTTTAATTATCTCCCGCTTTTATTTTTGTGGAATTCTCTTAGCCAATTAAATTATTCCAAAGTTCCACTTTCAAAACTTCCCTTCCTCTAATCAATGTTTAATGGGTTCCTGTACATTTCAGGCTTCATACTATTCAATTCTATTGCTCAAAAAATGTACAGCCTGTTAGGAGTTGAAGCATTGTCCTCCAAAAGATATGGTGAAATCCTGATCTCCAGCATCTCTGAATGTGATCTTACTTGGAGATAGGATCATTGCAAATACAATTAGTTAAGATGATGTAATACTGGTGTAATACTGGGCCCTTAGTTCAATATATATGAACTAAGAAGAAGAAACATGGAGATACAAAGGGAAAAAAAATTTCATGTGAGGTCAAGGCAGAGATTTCACTTGCACGTCTACAAGTGGAAGAAGACCAAGAGTTGCTGGTAATTAGCAGAAGCCAAGAGAGAATAATGGGACAGACTCTCCTTCACAGTTCTCTAGAAGGCACCAATTTTGCTGGTACCTGTTTTGAACTACTAGTCTCTAGAACTGGGAGAGAAGAAATTTGTTATTTTAAACCTTTCAAATTGTGATTTAATGTATTACTACAACCCTAGAAAATTACTGCACTTGTCAAAATTAATCTATTTTTGAGATATTTTTATGACAAGTCATCTACACAATTCTCTCATCATCTCAAATATATATCACAACTGCACTATTTATCTACTTTTTCTTTTAAAAATACATAGTTTCCATTTTTTTTAACCAATTCTGTTCTTTTCTCAATCCATCCATTGTGCTATGCCTTCCTTAAGTGTTAAATTCATCAACAGCTCCTTTTTTATACTTTGACACGTGTTCACACATAATCAGAATTATTATCATAATTCTTCATGTATGTATGTGTAGTTTACCACAGACATATATTTTATTTTTATACGCCATGCATACGGTTATGGACTAGACTTATTTAATGTATTTAATTTAATATAAGCATACTTCTGCAATTTGGCTACATGGCTTGCTGATAAATCAGGCCCCACATAAAATCAATTAAAATTTTTCCAAATAAAAAGATTATTCCTCTATTAGAAATGTAAGTGACAATAATCAAAATTTAACTTTGGAAACAGTTGATTCCACATATCAGAAAACAGAATTTGAATTACAAATTTCAACATTTATGATTTTTACAAGTGATTAGAGATAGCATATTTCATTTTTCTTTTTTTTAATTATTGTGTGCTTCTGGCATTGTCTGTCTTAAGTCAAACATTTTTGCCCAGATTTTTATCCAGTATGGGTGTTTAACCTGAAAATATTTTTGAATAGTATACAAACTCTGAAAAGTTTACTTCATTTGTATGATTGAAACTGTGAATATTTTAACAATGAAGTTTAATTCTGATGAATAAAGATAATCATAAATACCAGCTGTTTTCTTCAGTGTGAACCAATAACTAGTAGAATATTTTATATTTGACCAAACTCTATTTAATTTTTGACATTGTAAAATTTGATTTTGTGGCATTATATATTTTAATAAAGCTATTGTTTAGGATTTCTTTTAGTTCTAGGATTAATAGTCTTAAATGTTTTTAAAATTGTAAGACATTTATCTAAAATAAATGAGACCAAAGTAACTTATTTTCCCATGATCACACAGATAACCAGCAAGAAAAGAAATAATTAGTGTTCCACTATTGGAACTGCTGGTTATTTTCATTCTTGAACACCAAGATACTTCCTGCATAAATGCATATATGTGCAGACTGCAAGTTAGCTAACTGGTTGGTTGTTCATTAATTATGTCCAAATTTTGTTTCATTGTTCTTTGAGTTTTTCTAAATTTATAATTTCACTTTCCTTCTTGAGGTCCTTTACCTAATTCATCTCTAAAAATCACAAGTCAAGAAAGTCCCAGTACAACATTCCACAAGAGATAAAGGTTCTTTTGTTTTGCAATGTGCGATATTGACCTTAGACTTAGAGCAAGAGGGAATGAAATATCTTCTCATTCTCCTCTACTTCTTTTTGTTTTGACCTGGTTTCGTGATTATTATTCTTAACTGACACCAATTCAAAATCCTAGACAATTAAATGTTTTTTTATGTCTCTTATATTCCAATTTATCATCCAAATATCATTTGTTAATAAGCAAATGAATAATTTACTTCCAGGTCATTAGATCTTAACAGATCGAAATAGTTAAAACAAGAAAGAAAACAAAGAGAATCCTTTGGTCAAAAATGACCTGCCAAAGAGTGTTAGATGTTTGCTAAATTAAATAGTTAATAAATGTTAACAAACTAAGGATTACTGAATTCTATTTTATATTGTGCTATATCTTTCTTTAATTGATGGATAAGATTTAACAGATATGTGGATATTTTGTCAAACTAAGACACTAAGCCACATACTGTAATATGAAGTAAGCTGATAGATTAATCATTTCGCTTCACCAAAATGTTTCATATTACACCCTTCCTCATCTCAGCAGATACACATATACACACACATACACTCGATGTGTTACATAAAAGCCTTATGAATGAGACCATGCAAGACAAATGAAAAACTCTGTTTCTTGATTTCTGGAGACAGTTTAAAATCTATTAAACACTGTTCACCCTTGACAATGCTGTCCATTCCAGATTCTTCAAGACTGGAAAAAGAAGGTGATGATCATTTATAAAATCGGTTCACTGAGCACTGAGCATTGGCTTCAGGGAAGGTGAGTCTGGCCTGAAAGACAATAACAAAACCATGACCAGTTGGTTTTCTGGGTCACCGTTCTTTGTGCTATTATTATTGTGTGATGTAAGTCATTTTAAAAAACAAGGAATTGTTGAAATTAGCTTAAACATTAAGGGATTTTCTATTTCTACACAAAATGTAAGGGAAAAATTAGAGAGTTCAGTGCATGTCTATGTCTTTTGTATTAGAAATTTACAGCTATTATCTGTATATATGATGTAATGCAAAATCACTCATGGGTATAGCGTGACTGAAAACATCTGATGTGTGAGATTCAGTCATCACTTGCCATCTTGTATGTACACTTAATCTATCTACTGCTTAGCCATTATTTTCATATCCTGTAGCTTTACCTGATACTCTGTTTTCTGCAAAATGGGTAATGTCACTCGAATGTAAAGTGAATATAACATTTCTGGTTATTACATAGATATATTATCTGAATGTTGCTTCTACAAAATTGCCAATATTGTCACTGATTTTTGGTTTATGCGAAAACATCATCTAGATGTTATGCTGGTCTTTAATTGAAGTATATTTGTAGGCTGGTCATTTTATAAATTTTATATAGAATAAAATGAAATTGTATGATGTCCCATTTTATACCTGCGAAATTATTTCACATATCTTCATAATAAACTCATGAGTTAGTTGATACACTAAACCTAAGATAAATTGCAAAGCTGAGTGAATCTTTAAGTGCACAGGCCAGAGAAGAAAGAGAAAAATCCGGTATAAGAGCGATGAAAATAGAGAATACCACAAGTATCATCTACTAGAAGCTCACATCATAATATTTGGTGGATATAGAAAACTTGGGCTTGAGTTGGGCCCAAAGTTTCTAAATAAATGGATTTGTTCTATTGAGTGAGGCATAGTCACAACATTTCTAAAATAGATGCATTATGGCATATTTCAGTTTAAATTGGATTAGGATTATCATAAAAAATAGAATTTACAGAGTATATTCCCCTAAAAAACAGAGGGCTTTAATGAATGTTGAGGTGAGGATGAAACTTTGAAGAGGGGACTAGAAAGAAAATAAAATATAGGTATATAAACTGGGTAAGAAAACAAGAAATAGGAGAAAGGTTATAGTTTATGGACCTAATAGGTACTCAGAACTCAACAGACATCCCTATAAATACTAGACACAGAACAGAAAAGCAATACCAGAAATGCATAAATCTGAGTCTATTTATAATATCTTTCCCTTTAATTTTTTTTTTTTTAAAGATTGTTTCAGGGAAAAGCTAAAGTCAAAACATTTTCTGCTGAGGTCTAGAAAAGAGTAGGAATTATTTAAAACAAATGACAGCAAATTGAGGGAGTTTGCTCCTTTTCACATAACAAAACAAATCCTGGTAGAATCCTAGCTTTAGAATTCTGACATCTTAGTTTATGGCATACTCCTGCTTTGTTCCATTCCAACAAGATGTGCATCTCGAATTGTTTGACCCTCATGCATTCTGTAATTCTAATTAGGAATATTGTTTTACCATAGTAGTACTCCCACAGCATCGGTCATTTTGGTAGCTGCAAATGGAAAAAAAATACATTATATGAATAAATAATTAGTAATTATTTCACTTGATACAAAGCACAAGTTTAGGTTTTGTGAATTTTATTTTGATTGCTTTAATTAATTATTTTTAATTGACAAATAACAATTGTGCATATGAATGAGAAAAGAGAGGCTGATCAAAGGTTACAAAGTTTCAGACTGAAGGAAACTATTACAGTTTCAGTGATCTATTACACCACATGGTGATCAAAGCACAGGTTTTTAGCCAGTTCTTAAAGAGCAATATGTCTGTAGTGCTTCAAGAAATGCAATCACTGTTGGAATACAAGGCAGGTTGGAAGTGCTGAATGGACTGTCCTATTCTTCCTAAATATTAGGGCATGCATAACAATTCATATAAATAAAGTGTTCTGCATTTTCCATGCTTTTAAACTCCTATTTTAAATCAAGAAGATATGAAATGATATTTGGATATCTTAGTGTAATTTTCTGTTTTATCTGTCTGCTGGCAATATATCTGCAATTTATGAGCCAGTTTCAATCATGGTATGCAATAAAAATATGTCTTTTGTATTGTCTTTGAGATGAAGAATTTCAACTAAAATTCGAATTCATAGCCAGTCCTCACATGCATGCAATTTACTTATGTAGCAAATACTCACACGTACCCCACAACTCTAAAGTAAAAGTAAATAAAATAAATAAATAAGAATGTGTGATTATCAGAGACTCATCTTTTTAAACATTTTTCTTTTAGTTTTATTTTTATTTTTTTAGGAAGGACAAGAACTTCAGACATAGAGGATAGCATAATGCCCTGTAATTTCTTTGGTAGTGACACTCTGCCTTTCTACATGTACTAACTCACTGATATCTTACAATTACTTATAAGGAAATTATGATTACTGTACATATTTCAGAGAAGAAGAAGCCGAGATATAAAGAGTTTTCCTTTATAGCAAAGAGCATGCCGTTAATAATTATTGGAACTAGAACTCTGAGGCAGTGAGGGTACACATTTTCTGATTTTTATCTCAATGCTACGTGTAATCTAAAATTAGAAATCAGAACATTTCATCAATTTTAGCAACTGCTTCAAAGTTTGAAGGACAGAGCAACAATCATGAAAAGTAAAGTCTCAATGATATTATCTCCTTTGAGATGCAATGAATTGTTATATTGAATAAACTGAAGGTATCATTAGGACATTGATGACCTACTGGTAAGAGAATAGTCATATATACATATAATTTTTACCTATATATTTATTTATGGACACATAAATGAACATATATAAATTTCATATAGTATATGAACATAAACAGAACTTTATATATGTGTAGATTTTACATATATGCAAGCTTATGTGTATATCAATACACATATATATATTTATTCAGACTTTAGTTTGACACACACATAACACACATATAAATGAAAATGTCACTATATCTTTAAAGAGTAACTGAAATGTCTTCTTAAACTGAAGGCCTGGGTGATAACTGTTCCTACAGTTTTCATTAAAGTCTAAGCTTTTTAACACATAGTCAATTCCATTTAATTATTATATAGTAAACTTATATCACTGTGGGTTTAACTTTTCAAAAGCAATGGAAATATAAATCAAAATACATCAATATTCTCTTTAAAAATAGTATGGAAGTCTATATTGTTTGGACTTAATCCGTTCAGATCCATGCAAGTCCCCCCTTCTTCTTTCTGGGAATTAACCGAAGAGACGCTGAATTTCGTTAGTGATTGCTGAATCCTCATACATACATGCATATGTAAATAAACTGCCAGGAAAAGGAGATATTAGGGAAATGAGGCCCCCTAGATAGCATAATAGGGCTAAAATATAGGCTTTACAAAAGGATCTCAGAGGCATGTTATTTAATAATAAAAGAGTAGATTCACTATATTTTCATTTGCCTGTTGAAAGCAGTAGCCACTGATACAATGCATGACATCTCTTTCCCCTACAATCACCATCAAATTTCGAAGAGTTATTAGAGTTACTAATAACAAATAATAGTTATTAATAATATTAAATCATGTATTTCCTTGAACAAAAGCTTGCCTATGAGAGAAGTGGCCTAAGCTGAGCTTTTCATCATATGATATTATTTAGTAGCATGTGTTAAAAACATAATTTCTCTGTAGGCACAAGGAATATAATACCAAACAAATAAAAAAATAAAAGACTGAATTCGTCCTATTGGAAATAAGGGAGGAGATTCCCACCCCTACTCCCTGCCTTTTCTTAGAGTATTCACCTAAGAATACCTCCTATAACTGTAAGTTCTTTCTCTGTCTATTTTGCGTAGTATGGCTTTTAAAAAAAGTTAAATAAGCTTCTTGTCAGATCGAACAACCAGCAATGTCATTCTCAAGGTCCTGAGAACTTTCTCTTGGACATGTAATCAAGGAAGGTAGTGTCCTTGACTTGCAGTTTCTTAGTAAGGTTGGGAGCCTGATTTCAGTGAGTTCTTCACTCCAAATTGTGAAACTACCTCCTGTCATAGGATGTAAAAAGTTTATTTTTCCTTTGGATTGCCGAATTAGCAAACACGGATGCCCACCTCAGTTAGCAGGCAATTGTAGGATGAACTCTGTGTGGTAAATGGTGCTGTCAGGGCCTCTTAGTTGTAACGGGTTATACCTGCTTCTCTATACTAAAGAATGAAATTTCTTTCTGCCTTTGGAGTCCCTTAGCAGATTGCCTGTGATGCACATCACATTTTGGATTAATGCCTATTCAGTTCAATAATAAAAACTGTCTTCTTTCACTTCTACATTTGTGGAGAGGTTTTCTGGGTTGAGAACATATTTTGTTTTTAATTATATTCCCTCGACAAGGTTCAGGCCATAAAGAGGGAAAATTCACTGTTCCTTATATAAGGTAGACATTTTAAGTGTAAATTTAGTATGATATCAGAGATGTCAATTATAACTATGTCTGCCTCATGCTTAATTCTCAGATCCTGTTCTTAGTACAAATACTTTTCTAAGAAATATCAGTTTTTTACATTACTTAAAATTTGAACCTCCAACACTTTATTTTTATTTTTTTTTTTTTGAGTTGGAGTCTCATTCTGTCGCCCAGACTGGAGTGCAGTGGCCGCTTCCGGCCACTGCAGCCTCGGCCTGCTGGGCTCTGGTGATCCTTCCGCCTCAGCCTTCCGAGTAGCTGGAATTACAGGCATGCGCCACCACGCCCGGCTGATTTTTTGATTTATTGTAGAGATGAGGTCTCGCTGCCCAAGCGGGTCTCGAACCCGCGGGCTCAGGCAATTCACTCAACTCAGCCTCCCAAAGGCGCGGGATTACAGGCTGAGCCACCGAGCCCGGCTCCTCCAACACTTTATAATAATTATTTCATGGAATTTTGGATGAATATTGCTTAAATGCTTCTTACATTCCTTAACAAATTCTTTTGTATAATATAATTACATGCAATATATAATTATATAACATAATTATATATAATTCATAACTGATATATAAAACATATAAACCATAAAATGAAAACATGCATAGAAAATATAAACAAACATAAAATATATATATATATATATATATAAATTTCAAATTATAAAGCAAAATAACAATAGCTTCTTTTTTCCCCTTAACTTGATTAGTGATAGACCTTGTACTGTTTGATAGTTTAAGTGTGATGTTGAAATTCTGGTATAGCTTTCTCGGGTCAAGACAGGAAGCAGTGAAGCAAAAAAAAAGGAGAGAAGTTCCCACAAGCCAGCCATGCTTCACTGCTCATTGCATTTGACATGCTTCATGATGAGTGAGGGATTCACAGGGCTATGTGCAGCTTCACTGCAACCAGACATAATTAGATCAGTGAATATATGAAGTATAGCTACGTAAAAATCATTCCCAAATTGACTCACAATTATTTACACACATACGTGCAATATGAAGATCTTTAGCAAAATGAGTGAGTTCATATTTATCGATATTTTTCCTGGAACATATCTCTAACAATTAAATTATATGTTCTAAGATTCATATTTTGTCTTTTATTTTCTTAGTGCACTCATCTACCTTTTCTATTTTATACAATGAAAAAATAAAGCAATTGATTACAGAGTACTATTTTTTGCTCATTAGACAAAAGTAGTTTCTCTTTTGACATATTTCTTAAAAGTTTGTTTTAATATTAAAATGAAAACTCTTGTTTTCTGGTCTGTAAAAGCAAACAGATGAAAATCAAGTAAAGAGACTGGACATTAAAAAATTAGAATTTTAGATAATGCAATTTTAAAATGCAAGATCAAAGTTAACTTTGCACTACACTGTTATCAACATTAATAAGTTTTTGGTGAAATACAGGAATTCGTGAGAAAATTATCTCTTTAATCTGGCTTAAAATTAACATTGCATCACAACTCTGACACCATTATTTACTAAGGTTATTGAGTCAAGACCAGTTAGATTTAATCTTTCTTGGTGCTTAGACATGGGGAACTGTAAATAATAATTAACAGCTTAATTAGGAAATTATACATAGGTCTCCAGTGAGGCAATCTATCTATAGACTAATCTAGCACAATGTTGCTAACTCACCATGGATTTTGAGTGGTTATTTGACATCTCTGCCCTTCAAATTCCAGAAATCAGAAGACTAATCCTACTTTTCTTATTCACCTCCCAATGTTTCATTGTTTGCTCATTCGTTTTTATTGTTTCTTTTTAATTTTCCCTGAAAATCAAATGAGATACTCTGTCAAAACAACTTGTGAAATTTAAAGTAATATCCAGATAGTACTACTTACATTTGCCTCTTTTTCAAGCTATCTGGTACATAAGTACCCAACTTGTGCTTCTTTAGCAGGTATTTCAGATATCCAGTGCTAAGTAATTCTAGACTTTTTTCAGAATTTCAGTGGCTCTAAGAGTTTGACAGGAGACATGACCTAAGAAAAAAGAAAGTCAGAGGAGTGTGCATTTCATTACTGCTGCAAGAAACTTACTTAAAAACAGTTAGGGTTCTTCTTTTTGGCTCTACAATAGAATGTTCATTCTAGCCTTCCTTAATTTTTCTATTCTTTTTTATGTTTTGAAAATCCTTAGATGTGCATAATCCAAGGACAATGCTGATAATACTGTGTTTACACATCACTAGTGAAAGGTAAGCCAAATCAGACATGAAACAGCACAACTACAATTAGAGACAGCACTGTTATACGTTCCAGGAAACTGCTTTAAGTTCTTTTTATACATATAGAGCTATATGTAGATAAAAATTTGTCAAGTAAATTCTCAGGGAAGATTGAATAGAAGCAAAGTACTGAAGTGTCCATCCATGTAGGCGTTGTGTCCACTGTCTTAGTCAGTTCGGGCTGCTATAACAAAGCATCATAAACTGGGTGGTTTACAGACAACGAATAATCATTTTTCACAGTTCTCGCAGCTGGGAAAGCCATGATCAAGGCTCTGGGCATCACCATCATTCTGGTTCATAGACGTTTAACTTTTCACTGTATCCTCTCATTGCAAAAGATCAAAACTCTGATCTCTTTGGCCCAGGGTTCCCCAGCTTCCAGGACACAGAACGTGCATTTCATGGCCTGTTGACTGGCCACACAGTAGGTGAGCATTAGGGGAGAGGAACTCTATTTACTGTCACATCAGCGGAAGCATTAGAGTCTCATTGGAGCACAAATTATTTTGTGAACTGCACATATGAGGGATCTAGGTTGTATGCTTCTTATGATAATCTAATGCCTGATGACGCCTTCCCACACTCCATCCATGAAATAATTGTCTTCCACCAAACCAGTCCCTAAAGAATTAATCCCTTTCATAAGGGCTCCATGCTCTTGAACTCTAATTACCTCCTAAAGGCCCTATCTCCAAATATCATTACACTGGGGATTAACTTTCAATATCTACATTTTAGAGAGGAATAAATTCAGATCACAGCACGTACAAACGTGTGAAATGATGAGAGCACTGAGCAATTCTGTTGAAACAATCCCTTTCAATAATCGCCTTGTGAAACTTCAGAATATGTAACATTTTTATTTGTGTAGAACTCATATGTCTTAAAAACATCGAGACAAGTAACAATAAGAATACCAACACAAGGTGAAATAGAAATAAAAGCAAAACATGAGTATAAGATAAATATAAGAAAGAAGTGAAGACCACAAATTAATGGGTCATAAATGAGTTTCTAATTACATGCTTAGAAATAACTAGACAAGTAAAAAGAGTAACACAGTCATTTATGGAATAGTAGTCATCAGAAAGAGAAAAAAAAATGGGCTCCTCAGGGGATATAAGTTATACCTTGTATACTTCTTTTTTTTTAACCTTTTTATGTTGTCTTTTTATTATAGTATTACATTTACAAGCAAAAACTAATTAATTTTATTGAATTTCAATGTAACATTTTTCCTTTTCTTGTACCTGTTTTTTTATCAGTTTAAGATATTTTGCTTATCTCAAGTTCTTTTCTTTTTCCTCTTTTAATTTTTGTTTAAAACTATGAGGTACAATTCAGGGCTAGGTATACAAATATTCACCGTGCAGTTACCCTTATCGATGAGGTGTGTCCCCTCCTTTCCCAGGAAGATATGGACAAATGTCAATTCCACCTCCCCATGCCCACACTCCCCTCCCCACAGTTTCCCACCACTTTTAATCCTCTTCTTATAGTAACACGGTAGTTGTTTAAGGTTCACTTATAAGTGAGAGCATGTGATACTCAGCTCTTTGTTTCTGTGAGAGATCACTCAGTATCATAGACTCTAAGTCCATCCAGGTTGCAGCGAAGTTCATGATTTTGTTCTTCTTTATGGCTGTGTAGTATTCCATTGTGTATATGTACCACATTTTTAAAATCCAGTCCTCTTTTGATGGACAGCACGGTTGGTTCCATGTTCTTGCTATTGTGAACAATGACGCAATAAACATACGTGTGCAAGTAACTTTTTTATAGAGTGACCTTAGTTCTTCCAGGTATATTCCCAGTAGAGGGGTTGCAGGTTCATATGGAAGGTGGATTTTTAGAACTTTTAGGAATCGCCACACTGATTTCCACAGAGGCTGAACTAGTTTGCGCTCCCACCAACAGTGTAGAAGTGTTCCCTTTTCTCCACATCCTCTCCAGCATCTTGTATTTTTTGAGTTATTCATGATGGTCATTCTGAATGGAATTAGGTGGTATCTCAGTGTAGTTTTAATTTGCATCTCCTTGGTGATTAGTGAGGCTGAACATTTTTTCATATATCTGTTGGATGCTCTTATGTCTTCTTTTGAGAAGTGTCTATTCATATCTTTAGCCCACTTTTTAATAGGGCTGTTTGTTTTTTTCTTTTCAGCATGTTTGAGTTCCTTGTAGATCCTTGATGTTAGGCCTTTGTCAGACATGGAGTTGGCAAATATATTTTCCCCAGGGTGGGCTGTATCCCTACTCTCTTAATGGTTCTTTGGCTTTGCAGATCCTGAAGTACCCAGATCATAAGAGATAAGATAGACAATTGGGACCTCTTTAAACTGACAAGCTTCTGCAAAGCCAAAGAAACCATCAAGAGAGCATACTTCTACAAAAAAACAAACAAACAAAAAGCAAAACAAAACAAAACAAAAAAAATAACGAAACTTAAATCTTCATCTGAGGCTCTATCTAAGTAGCCCAGAGTGATAATTCTTTTCTCCAGATTTCCTGCAGGTAATGGAATTACAGATTTCAAATAACTGGATAGTATAACATTTTTTTAGGCAACAGCCAAGGATTTAACACTAAAATAAAGCTCGGTGAGCTTATATCTGTGTGGTCTGGTCTCTTAAGGACAAGCAGAAAATATCTAGAGGAGTGGCTAGATTGAAAATCATCGAAACCACTTAATGAAGATACTTTCTCTAATCCAGTGTATTTATTTGGACTGAAAAACATAGATGGGCATATTCTCAGATGAGAGCCCAGGGCACTGACTCTGAAATGATGATGTATTTTTAATGTGTTCATATGCATTAAAAATCAGACATTGAAAAAATGCAATTAAACATTTCTTAAGAGTTGATGGCTAGTTCAATTTAGACCCAAAGGTGGTACAAAGTAGTTGGTGAAGATCAGGTCAAGTTTTATGTTAAGTACACATTTATTTTGTACATAGAAGTTTAATCAGATTAGCATCAAAGCTTCAGGGAATTCTTTTCAGTGTGTATTTCTTCTGGCTAACATAGAGTTCAAAATGCATGGTGTTATACTTCTGAACAATAAAGATTCTCTATACTAGCCTCGTAATTATTTTTTATCGCCAATATATAATATTTATGTGGCTATCAGATAATAAATATTTTAAATAGTGCTGTTTCATAAACTATCATAAACTGAAAATATCAGCTAAGAACAACTTACATCTAACTTATTAAAGCATATTTCTGTTCCTGCCTACTCCCCAAACCATAAGTAGACAAATACTTTTGATATATATCGGAATATGCTATGGTCTGAATTTATGTACCTCCAAAATGTATATGTTGAAATATATTGAAACACATTTATATCGTGAAAGCTAATTATCAGTGAATATGAGTGATATGAAGTCAAATTTAGACATACAGCACTGACGATATTAGTATAGTAGTTACAATATTTCCAACAATTTCTGGATTGTATATCTCAGCCTCCTTTGCAGTTGAGTGTGGCCACATGATTGAGAGTGAATGGAAGTAACTAACATCACTTCCAGGCCCAGAAAAAAACCCTTCCATTCGTGATCTTTCCATCTTCCAGGTGGACATTGCTGTCTCGGAAATTCTTGGAGGACATATGTTGAGAATGCAGTGTCACCGGCTTTTTTCTATTAAATTACTCCATAAAACAGAATACTTGTAACTTGTATCTGACTTGATGTGAATACCTGACTCAGGAATAAGAACCTATTGTTCAAAAACATTACACATCAAAGGATATATTTGTTCATAGTATTAACCTGTCCGAGTCATTTAACTTTGTCTTACAGGAGAGATCTTGCTTCTATTTGAAAAGGATTTTACTTCTTACCTATTTATATATTTATGAAAGCTGGCCTCTAACATTTTGTTTACACATGGATTCGTTTGACTGTAGCTTGTTTTTTATGGCTTCTTTGAATTCATCTCTGATGAATTATGCTCCAGGCTCTCTGATCTTTTTTCTGTTTCTTAAACATATCAGTCTCACTTTGGCTTATATCTCCTACACTTAATGTTCTCTCTGCATTGTTCCTTTTCTTTCCTTATTTGCCTGACTGACTGCTTCTCATTTTTTATGTGTTCGTTCCAATACCATCATAGTTGAGAAATTTTTGCTCACACTAATACAGAACACCTATAATTTACTTCCAATGCACCATTGCTGTTTTCATAATTATGGGATGTTGCTTCTTTTTTTTTTCATTGTATGTGTATGAATGTATATGTGTGTGTGTGCTCCCCCCCCCTTTCTTTTCTAAATCTAGTCTCCAAGATGACAAGAAATTAGTATTGTTTTTCCCAACAAGTTTTCTTCAGTGCCAAGGATTATCACAGGTACATGTTAGGAGTTTGATACTATGTCTTCAACTCCATGTGAACATTGCTTTTACAGAGACAGAACGACAGGTAGAGAGTTGAATAGTTAAAACCAATGGATTCCCAGTGGATATTAGTATAGTAATGACAGTGTGTTTTCAAGTATTATTGAGGAAAGCTATTTACTGTAGCTCAGAATTACATGGTGAGATGAGGCAAATATTGACTGTGGTTAAAATTCTATAAAAGTTTTATGGGTACCTATTTAGCATTTTATAAAAATTGAAATGAATCTATAGTGCTTTACATACATCATAACCTCTTAGTTAATTAAGAGTTGACTGCCTCTGAAAAAAGTAATAAAGTAAATGTGAATTATTCATTGATTTATTGTAAGATTCAATAAACTTTAAAACATAATATTATTGTATTTTGAAGTTAATGAAAATGTAAAAACTATGTTTAACTTATTTAAAATTTAAAGTCACGTGTCCTTTAGTTCAAACCTGATCATTAAACAAAGACTCACTTTTAAACCTTTATAGAGCTGCCTTTAGTATATATTATATATTTTTGCATATATTTTTAATGAAAAGAATGATAATTGAATTGTTGAACATGAAAATATTAAATCTGATTAACTTATAATTAATATCTGTTCATATTCACTATATAGTAACCGTTAGGCTATATTATTTATGACAAATTATCATAGGTACATGTTAGGAGTATTTTTAACTATAAGTACATATTTAGAAAATCATTTGTTTAAAATTTAAGTAACATGTATGCTAAGAATAAAACTTTTTAAAAATATAAAACATTATTAAGATAATTGTTTTAAAGTGGAGAAAGTCACTGAATTTTGTAATTGAAGTGGTTTTTTTTTAATTTACAACAATATAGAAAATCAAGGTATAAATTTCAATAGACTCTGTGAGAAGATGATTTGTCTTCTTTGTTCTTTCTGTGGAAATGCATGAATATGCTTCTTTATTAAGTATTTAAATACAAATATATAAAATGTATTTATTTATATGTTTAAAACACTGAACTGCATGTTTATATTTTCTCAAATTTAAATAAATACTAGAAAAAAATTAAAAAGCAAGTTCTTATATTGAAGAGGATAGTAGTATATTTAGTGAAACCCATGAATAAACATATGAAATACGAAACACATGCTTAAAGATGTAAGATTTGTGTATTGTTAGAAATTTGAAGAATATGGCACAATACATTGACTCCCTTTAGACAATTGAAAAAATATATATGTATAGAAATTGGCATGATCTAGTCAATAACAAACTATTAGAAGTTTAAGTCCCAATTTGAGAAACAAACTGCATCAACATTGTTTATCCTTTAGAAGGAATATGTCATCCTAATTTTAAAAAGTTATCAAGAAGCTCTCTTTTTCAGCTTATAAGTTTTTTTCTTTAGTCAGGTGAAACATTTAATTTTCTTACCTGAGTTGAAAGTTGAATGTGTAACTGATCATTGTTTCACTAAACAGTTTAAAGACACATTCTTGATGAGATGAAAATTTTAAGCATTTTTCTATCATAAAGAATTCATTTTGCTATTTTTATCCTTGTGTGCACTTTTCATTCGATGGAAATTAATATGAAACTCTTTTGACTAGTTTTATTACAGAGATTGACTTGTCTAAATTGCAAATATTTATATTTGTACGAATGTCAAGCTTGTAAAATAAATTTTAATAATTGTTGAATGTCACAAACCATAGAAGTTTAGCAAATAGTGACAGTTTATAGATGTAAACATTGTCACCTATTTTACACACAAGTGAACCTAAAATTATTTTTTTTGCATGTTAACACCTTAAATTGAATTATTTTCTCACCGACGTCATTAAAAAATCTCAAAATGATTTATGGCATTTAAAATAGCAGCCACTCCCCTCTATTTCTTCTACAATGGTCAAAAATAATCGGCTTTGGAGAAGTTTCAAAACACCATTATAAATTTAGATTTGTTTATGTGCTTTTTTGTTTTCTAATAGCTCCTTTCTATAAAAAGCTTATAGAGTAGCCTAATGGGAAAATAGGTATAATATTTGGAATAATTCAATATAGAGGGAGATTTAAAAGAAGTTACATTCAACATTAAACGGCTATGGTAAGAAAGCATCTTCTTCTGCCCCATTTTTTTTTTGAGTTCATGATAATGTTATTTTATTTACTACATACAAACATCTTTAGCGACTGAAGCTGACAGCCATCTATGAGCTTTCAAGTAAAATTGTTAACATTAAAAAGATCCTATTATTTTCAGCCTAGTTACTCCCTTGCTTTCTATAGCCTGAGTTGCGCAAATCTCACCATTATACATATTTATCCAACTGAGTAAAACAACCTTAATGTCTCTTCAACTTCTTTCTCTAACCTCAGTCACTCATGAGGAATTTGACTTGCATTCACTCATTCTCATGAATCAAATGAATATCGGTAAGTCTCAGAATCGTGCCTTAAACCTTGTGATTGACTTCTTATGTTGGCAGCCTTTCCTTTATGCTCTGATGGCTGGCTACATGGCTTTAATATCATCTCGATTTTTACCAAGAATTATAGTCCTAAACCTAAGGGATACACTCCCATCTTTACTCCCAAAATCCTGCAAGTAAACTGTACACCTTCCTCAACAAAAGCTGCTGAGGGCTCCCAAATACTACCGAGCCATGGACTCTCTAGTTTATAGTTTCTGCTTGTCTCTGGATCACATCATATGTTGGGTGTCCCAGAATCCCCATCGTACTGTGGTGTTAACTTTTTCTTTTTTTTTTCTTTTTTTTTTTTTGAGTTGGAGTCTCACTGTCACCCAGACTGGAGTGCAGCGGCCGCTCCCGGCCACCGCAGCCTCGACCTGCCGGGCTCCAGCGATCCTCCCGCCTCAGCCTCCCAAGTAGCCGGAATTACAGGCATGTGCTACCACGCCCGGCTGATTTTTGGATTTATTGTAGAGATGAGGTTTCGCTGCCCAGGCGGGTCTCGAACCCGCGGGCTCAGGCCATCCGCTCACCTCAGCCTCCCAAAGGCGCGGGATGACAGGCTGAGCCACCAAGCCCGGCTTGGTGTTAACTTTTTAAGATATCTTCTTGCTTCATGTTTAATTTCCTATCACAGATTATATGTTTGACAATTGACTAGTGAATATGATAATGATTGGGCAATGGACTTATCCACCACAGTAAATATTTATTTCGAAATGCTTGAATCTGTCATTCCTGCAATTCAGACCTGTGTGAAATTCACATATTCTCAAAACTAACCTGTACCTGCCTATAAATGGCAATGCAAACCCTTGTCAAATCAAAAGAATAATAATAGAATTGAGGATTTTTTAAAAAATGAACACATTAAGAATAAACATGTCATTGTTTTAAAAGTTTTAGTCCTAAAACGGTCTTTGTTTCTAAACCTAGTAGAGATTTTATTTATGCACCCTAATCATTTTTCAAATACACATGCAATTGTAAAGTGAAATTATTAAAAACAAGTAAATAAAAAGTCCTTTTTTTGTGAGATGAAATTAGTAAAATCTAAAACAAAATGTTCACTAAGTAAATGGCACATAAACACAAGAATTACAATGATAGTAAAAGTTTTATTTGAGAGGAAAATTTATTTTTTCTATACTACAAATATGACAATGACTGTTGAGAAATGGAAAATGTATTTGTGTAGAAATGTAATTGATTTTCTTCTTATGAATCTTAATAGCTAGATAACTTACCAATTTCTCCTACTTTTTCTTTCTTTCTTTCTTTCTTTTTTTTGAAAATGCATGAATGAATTCTTTCGGGTTTTCTATAACAGCTATTATATCATCTTGAGAAAATTATGTGTTTTGCCCCAATCTTTATGGCATTAATTTATTTTGCATTTTCTTGTGCTTATTAGGAATATCATTGCAATGTGACAGATAAACTTTGAGTGTGGGGATTCTTGTATTACTCTTTAATTTAAAATGATTTTCCCAATATTTTCTTATTAAGATTGATGTTATACAAGAGACTTGTAAACAATCTTTATTATGCAATAAAAATATTCTTTGTCTTCTAGTTTTAAATGATTTTTTATGTTATGAAAACATGTCAGACTTTGACAATATTTATTCTGTATCTATCTTTTATGTGCCCTCTTTATTATCTTACTTTGTTAGTATATATAATTGGTTTTACAGATTTTGTGTTTCATCTTTCTTCACCTATCCTAGGATAAAATCAATGTTTTTTTTTTTTAACTCTTTTGGTAGTATTTTATTTTAAAGATGTAGGGTACAATTAAGGATTAGGTACATAAGTGGTCAATATACAGGTGAAGTTTGGGGCTTTATGGTTCTAACTTTGCCTGTTTCAGGATCATGTACGCTTATTGATAATATGTCTCCCCCAACCTCCCCTGGCCGTGACCTGTTACTGCCAATTCCTTTCTTTTAGTATGATGATCATTGTTCAGAGTGCATTTACAAGTGAGAACAGGTACTCAGTTCCTTGTTCCTGTGTTAGATCACTGAGTATGACAGACTCTAAGTCTATATAAGCTGCTGTGAAGTCCATAATTTTGTCCTTCTTTGTGGCTGCATAGTATTCCATTGTGTTAACATATCACTTTCTCTTTTTCCAGTCTACTTTTGATGGGCAGCATGGTTGGTTCCATGTTTTTACTCTTGTGAATAGTACTGCAATAAACAAGCATGTGCAGGTATCTTTTTTATAGAATGGTTGGAGTTTCTCAGTATATTCCCAGTAGGAGGATTGATGAGTCATATGGAGAGTCAATTTTTAGATCTTTTAGAAATTGCCAGTGTTTTCCATAGAGGTTGTGCTAATTTTCCCTCCCACCAACAGTGTAGAAGTGTTCCCTTTTCTTTGTATCCTCTCCAGCATCTGTTGTTTTGCGAGTTATTAATGACGGTCACCCTCTCTGGAGTTGATTGGTATCTCAGTGCGGCTTTGATTTTCATTTCTTCGATTATTAGGGAACTTGGCCATTTTTTCATGTATCTGTTGGCTGCTTGTATATCTTCTCTTGAAAATGTTTGCTCATGTCTTTGGCCCACTTTTTAAAAATTTGCTTTGTTTTTATTTTTAATTATTATTTTTATTTTAAAGATGTGGGGTACAATTCAGGGTTAGGTACCTAAGTGGTTATCGTGCAAGTAGAGTTTGGGTACCCTGATTGATGTTATGCCCCCCCCACCACACTCCCCTGGCAGTGTGCCACTACTGCCAAACCATTCTTATAGTATTACGATAAATGTTCAGGGTTCACATATGAGTGTGTTTGTATAGTACTCAAATCTTTGTTTCTGTGATAGATCACTGAATATTATAGACTTGTTTAATAAATTCTGTATTAAGCCATATTTTGGACAAGTGCTGAAATTCCTTTCTGTAGCGAAGTCAACTCACGGTGCAAAACATCACACCCCACCCAGCATCATCTTGGTATAAAGGTAACGTAGCTCAACTGAATGAGACAGAAAGTCTTTCAACAATCATTATCTAAAAAACTCTGGGCATCAGCCTGAACCCAGCAGTTCAAGGCTGCGGTGGCTGTGAACATACCATGGCACTCCAGTCTGGTAAACAGAGTGAGACTCCTATTAAAAAAATATAATAATGTTAAAAAACCCTTAGGTGTCATTAAAATGATATGTTTAAGAACATTTCATAGAACATTAAGTAAATGATCACCTGGACCTGGTGTTTTCCTTGCAGTTTCATTACAAATATTTTAATGTTTTAGAGTTTATAGTAGTATTCAAGTTCTCTGTTATTTGAATGCAGATTCCTTTTTCTAGGAATTTTGGTATTTCATCAGAATTTTCAAGTTATTACCATCATATTTTATTCTTATGTTTACATGCATTGGTCTCTGCTTTATCATTATTGATTTGTTGCATTTTAGTTTTATTTTTGAGGCCTTTGTTTGTCTTATTTTGTTTTACACTTTATTTCATTTCAATTTTAGACTTGTAGATGAACTGATACTATTTGTATGGATATCTGTTTTCTCTTTCATCAATTTGGTCAGAGATTTTTCTATCTTATTTTATTTTTTCAGAAGTACAAACTTCACATTTATTATTTTCTCTATATTTTAAAATTTTTTTGTTTCTTATTATTATCTGTATCATATCATTTTACATGTACCTTGTCTTTCTGGGCTGAATATTTTCAGTATCTCTAGGAATATCCTTCAGTACACTAAATATTTCTTTGGAAATCCAAACTTAAACTATAATAAATACTATAATATTTATAGAAATTTCACATTCACTTTCATTTTGTCTTTCATGCCTAATAGATTTTGTCAATTGGTGAATTTTGTGATTATATTATGTGTTTTGTTTAAATTACATACATAGTTGTATACAGTGTATCTGTAATTAGTCTCTGGGGTTCTCCATGCTATTTCCACTAATTCTAAATTATGTGCTTTCTTTCTCATGTATTTTGTCATCTCAATTAGCCTTTATTAATAAGTATATGTATTTATTCTTTTTAAATGTAAATAAGTCATATTAATTACCTTTTCCACTTTGTCAGGATGATTTTAGGTGATAAGTTTCTCATACAGAGTACTAAAATTTTTAACATCTGAATTTTGACAAAAATGAAAAAACCAGAGCAAAGGTCTTTGGCAAAGCTACAAACATCTGGAGAATAAAATAAATTCCTTTATCCTACTGTTTTCTTACTGTGACTTACAAAATTTGCTCTTAGTAAGTTAACATTAAAAACATCCGGAGTTAATAGCAAAACACTATTGCTCTGAGAAAAGTTAGTGTGAGTGCTATATATGAATGTGGAGGTCAGGGAGATAGCTGGAGAAAGTGCTAATAAATATCCAGAGTTATTATTTATAAACTATCCCAACTATAAAATACCTACCTGGTTTTCTACAACTATATAAAAGAAAAAGATTAGCAAATCACCACTTTTCATTTCACATAGTCATTTAAAAACTTTTGACTGGCAGCATTATTTTGGAAGAAAACTAAATAGCATTTTTTACACATCACATTTATTTTACCATTTCATCTCTACTTGATTATTGATGTGCCTTCCTTTATCATTTTCAGATATATCTTGTGAGTACTTATTTGCTTCTGATAGTGAAGGTCATATCCTAGTGAAGACATGCACAGAAAGAAAACGTTGTCCTCTGAGACTTTGTTGGTGGGAAGCTCTGACCTCCACCTACCTATTCAAACAGGCATTTGTGTAACTCCTACAGCTGGAATGACTACGTGAATTTTAGAGAGAAATGTTCTTACTTCAAGTCAAAGAACAGAAAAGAAAAAGTTTTGAAGAAAAAATTTTAAAAGGCTACTTTTATTTTACAGGTCTAAACATGTGCTGTTTATTTAGGAGGTGTGTGTGTGTGTGTGTGTGTGTGTGTGTGTGTGATTTCAGGACTCGTGGAGAGGAGAAAATATTTCAAATATAAACATGTTGAAGGCAAATATATTTTATTTTGATGAAATAACTGATTATTGATATAATACAATTATTTCTCTTAGTAGAATATTTCTTAAAATATATCATTTTTCAGGACAAATTAATAATTTTTATTTGTTCTGTTGGTTTCTTATTTAAACTTAAGTGCAGACAGTAATGGAAAGTGTTAAAAATGTGTTTATAATTACTAGTAAAGCTGAAATGTTTTTACTGGTGAGTTTGATTCTTTAATATTTTTGGTAAATTTCTTCAAGGTTGACTCTGCATTTGTGAATTTCAAAATATAACTTTGACTAATCTAAGTGGAGCAGAAGAACAGCGCTCTCACCTACATTAAACTGATATTAAATAGCACCAGCAAAAGCCATGCCTAATAGTATGTGCCTCTAATTCACCGAAGGCCTGACCCTAATGGCCAAGAGCACTTCAATTAAGTTTCATTGCTCTTCATTACATTTCCTCAACATATGAGTCTGATGTGATTGTTTCTGCTCTCTCAGGAGACGGGGACTTTTGATAAGGGTTAAGAGTGGGGGATAACTTTGGTGTTTATATCATTTAATTCAAATGGGAAATCTCCTTAGGGTTTTTCGAATCCAACTATTCGGTGGTATTCTTTCTTCCTCTTTGAGTTATTATTGCTTTCTAATCTTGCTTAAATACTTAATTTAATTGTTGTTTTTACTCTCTATTATTGATGTGCTTCTATTTCACAGGAATGCACAGATTGCCTTTTGTGACAATGAAGAGGAAGAAAAATATCAGTAACCCAAATGATTTTTATAGCTAAATGTTCTCTCATACCTTATGAAGATCTTTGTACTAACATGCCAAGCAGCCCATAAAGAGATAAATGTATTTATTTCACGTATATTAGAGAATGTGAGACTTAGGTAAAGTAGTTCCTGAGGTCAAATGCTATTGATGGGGAGTTTTCATTCTATATATTTCATTGTACAATGGGATAAGGAAGATTAAAACGACCTATACAAATTCCTACCAGTTAATGATAAAAAGTCAGCAGCGAAAATAGAGAATGGACAGCTCGTATAAATGATGCCAACACTAAAAAATTGAGACCATTAGTAGTAACGTGAATCAGCTCTGGATACTATGTGACAATGTCAGATGTCAGGAGACAGAAAGGAAATATTGGTCCTTTCCAAGGAATCCAAAATAATAAAGAGAGTAATTAAGTAGATTAATCATGGTCATGAGGTTATGCAATCAAGTTGGTAAGACTCTACCCATGAGTGAATGTAAGCAGGTGATAGAATTTTTGTTAAGTAAACAGGCAGTAGAGACAGAGAGACACTGAAAAATATAAAAAGTTTATTCATATGTAGACATAAAACTGAGCAAAACTTCATGTAATTGCTGTTATACTTACTACATGGTTTTCACCAACTAACTTATTTTACTTGTTACATAAAAATTATGTTTTTCAGATTAAATCAGAGTGCATATATATGAAGTAAAAGAGAAACAAAATGAAAGAAACTCATAATTTTAAATACCTAGTGGAAGAGGAATGCAATCTGTATAGGTTTGTAGGAAATAATAAACTCTTTTAAGTTTTATTTGATAATAATGGAGATAGATGATGTGTATATTCTTTACATACTTTATACATTCAAAATAGTTCAGAATAAATTTAAACTTCAAAATGTTTGCAGTATAAATCATAGATTAATGGTAATGCCATGCATTGTTGTACACGAGTATAGAAATACAGAATGAACACTATCAGGTAGGATTTCAGAAGTATATTAGAAATGAGGTCACTAAACACACCTGCAGTTAAAACACTACCTATATTGAGTTCTTTTTTTCCCCTTCCATCTTGGTCAGAGCCATTATCTCTTTTCACAATAAAATGTTCTTCAGGCCATTGTTCTGCTAAGCCATGGTCTGGTCATGTGCTCTTTGAGCTGCGGCTGCCATGTTTCCTAAGCTTTGACCTCCTCTCCTACTTTGGAGAGGTGAATTGCCGTCTCTTCTCTCTCTCTCTCTCTGTAATTTACTTTCTGTCTAATTTACTTTCTAAATAAACTATATTTTCTAATCTAAAAATAAATTCTCTTCAATGAGAAGACTCACCATTAATGAATCTTAAATCATTATTAGTGCTGAATATATGCTAGTGATTCTCACATCAAAACTTATTTCACAGCTTCTCATGACTTTTCTAGTGCAGTTATGTAAGTAATTGTACAGTTCTTGTATATATAAAAGTGTGTCTTGAATGATTATACAGAGGTAAGTGTGTGAAGTGAGAACACATACCACATTAAGCTTTGGGTAAGTTTGTTTCATATCTCCTCCTAAATGATCTGCTGTTACTTATTGTTTTAACCCAATTATCTCAAGTAAATAGTGATCAGAATAGACTACAATTCTGTTTTATTATCCTTGTGAAGACAATAACATATGAGGTGGCTTTAATATTAGCATTTACTATAATTTTGTTTACTTAGTTGGCAATTTGAAAGGATAATTTAGTGTGTGGTAGAAACAACATTTATCCTTAATTAGATTAAGGTTGAATTTACTTCTTCCATTACCTTTGTCATTTTTGAAATTTGTATTATTTTTCTGGTTTTTATTTTTGATACTCTACAATAAAGATTTCAAACTAAATAACTTTAAAGCTCCCTTTTGGAGTGAAAATTGTATGGCCTTTTCTTATAAGTAAAGATGGTGGAAAATAAAAAAAAAATACAGCTAGTAGAAGTTAAAAAGACACGCTTAGCATATAAAATTGAGGTAGCATTTTTAATTCTCTCTGTCATTCCTACATATATCATCATCGAATTGAAATCCATGCACTTATATGCAAAGATACTTTTTTTTAGTTAAAATCAAATAAAGTATAAACTTTCAAACTCCAAATCTAACAGCTGCAATTCTTTTTATTTTTAAATGTACACTTGAAGGAAGTGCAAATGCTCCTAAAATTTGAGATACAATATTTAAATGAATTTTATATCTACCAATCTGCAGCTATATAATCAGTGTTAGGTAAGACAATTAAAAGCTAGGTTAGAGCTGCCTTTATTAAAGCCCAGCCTAGATGGAAGAAGCAATGGCAAATTGAGTGTGGAAACCTTAGAGAAAAAATTTTCACCAGTCCAGGAACTATGTAGTTAAACTTTATGCCATCAAAAATCTATTCTGCTCTCTCTGTAACATTACATGTATATGTGCCCAAAATGTCTGGATGCTTAGTACTTTAAATGCTTCTAAAAAAAATGCACTTAATTGAAATCAGCAAGGAATTTGCCATCTGTTTGTAGAGAAGCAATATCAAGGCAAAGTGCTACTCTGTGGTACTTGTCCAAAACCTTAACTGAAACGTACAAGGCACATATGCTTGCAAATGCGGTTTAAAATCAGGAGCCAATTAGTGTGCTCAGCATTTCCAAAGCTGATCTGGATTTGCATTACTTATAAATAAAGAAGTTGTGGTTTCAAAGACGTAAAAAATGATCCTTTAAGGTAGACTCTAGCACTTTTTCTTGCTAATAATAAGCATCCTACTTGACATACAAGTTTTAAGGATCAGATCTCACTTTAAAGTATTAACCAGAGGTTAAACTTACAGTTATTTGCTTCTAGTTTTAAGACTTTACTCGAGTTACTTAGTCTTTCTGAGTACCACTTTATCTGTATCTAGAGTTGCTGAAAACATTGGACTTACATAAAGTACTGAGTTAATTATATAAACACATACAAACTTGATAAATATTTGCAATTGTTTTACAGAATCATTATATCTCATGATATTATCGTCTGCTCCAGGTCATGACTCATTTCATTTGGTGAAAGTACTAAACTAATTTTTAGAATCGAAATTGGTGTCAGGCACTCAGTTAAGAACTTAACTTTTATTAAATCATTTAAACCTAGAAACCACCTGATAAAACATGCATCATTATAATTCCCATCTCAGAGGTGAGAAAACTGAGGTTTAGAGATTGTGAGTACATTGTTCAAGATCCTGCATTTGGTAAGCACTGAATCCAGAGTTAAACTACTCTAGGTCTTGTCCTCAGAGGGTTAAATTTACTGCCACACAGGTAGAAAAATCACTTTAGAAATTGAGTCAATGAAATATCAGTGATAACCAATTTTAATCTATTGTTTTACAGTAGGCCTCTCTTATTCACGGGGGTGAATAAGTCAATACCCAAAACCATAGATAGTACTGAACTTGATTGTTGTGCATCAGAAAACGTTTCTGTTCATGTCTTCCACTCCCAAATTTAATCCCTTTTCTATAGTAACTAGGCACATATTATGCACTTTGGCCATAAGTTTTGTAATTTAAGGTACACTAGCAAAACTAGCAAAATTTCTTTTTCCTTCACAAATTTACAAAGATTTGTTCCATAAATCTTAGCAACCTCAAGCTTACACTTTTTGCTTCTTATGAAGCCAAGAGCTTTCACCTCTTAAAGGAACCACTTTATGGTTTCTCTTTGGAATATGCAAATTGCTAGCACCACTACATAGGCTCATTGGAGACATTATTAAGCAAGATAGGGGTTACTTGAGCACAAGCACCACAATGCTACAGCAGTAGGTCTGACAAACAAGAGGAGAGCACTGACACTGTGACCACGCTAGACAAAGGCAGGATTCATACTGTGGGCAGGGCAGAGCATGATGGCAAGAGAGTTTATCACACTACACAGAACAGAGTGTAGTTGAAGACAATTTTTTTTCCCTTGAAACTTCCCATTGATCATTTTTTGGACCACTGTCAACAGCGGGTTGGACCATTAAGACCATAGAAAGTAAAACCATGGGTAAGTGGGGACTGCAATACCTGGTGTGACTTTAAATGTGTGTAGACTTTACAATTTTTGCCAAGTGCCATCTTCACTAGATGAAATCCTGAGAATCTTGTCCTCAATTTCCCATTTTCTCAGTTGTTGGGTTTAGAATCAGGCAAGTAAATCTCCTGTAAGCTCAAGAGCCCAAAACTAGTGCTAAATCCAAATGAGCCCAAAATGAAACCTTCACTTGTACTTTGGAATTTTCTGTGCTTCTCTAGGGCCCTTGGCCCTGCCTGCTACTGAAAATTAGACTTAGTCTTCCACTCCCAACATAAGAAAATGAAGAACTTATGTTTATACAATGTTTACATCTTCATATGAGACAAGAGTCAAATTGACCTTCAAATGTGATGGAACGAGAACAGTTATCACAGAGAGGTTTTTTACTACAAGTATATACATGGATCAAAGTTTACTATGGTGCATACAGCCAAGATGAATGGGAATTAAATATTTTATCTGAATGTGTGAACATCCCAATACACATTCCCTGCCTCAAAGCTATAATAAAATTTTAGATTGCTAAATATCAAAATCAATCATATCATTATGTGTTATATTTCCCTGGAATAAAACTACTTTTTAACATATAAACACTCGAAAGAAATAAATTAATGTCATTCTCTTTGACATTATGCTTATGTTTTCAATTTATACTTGGAAGTTTGAAAACAGAAAAAATAAATTATGTGGCTGCCTCACATTAGTGTGAAAACTCCTCTGACACTGTAAAAATAACAACAGCATTAAGTTACTTAAATAATTTGTGGTGTTTGAAGAAACCTCATTAGCACCTTGTAAATTTTCACATAGCTTGTGTTATAACTTCATTTCCAGAAGAGCTATCATAGCACAAAAACAAATCCCACGTGCAATTAATAACTGAAAGATTCACTGAATGATTTTGAATAGAAGACACTACATAATAAAGGATAAATTCTCAACTTCGTGTGTAGAGCTGAAACATTAATAAGAGTCATACTAGTAGAAATTATTCTTTCCTTTTCCTTTGTTTGTTGTTGTTGTTGTTGCTGTTTTTCCTGTCTGTCCACTCACTTAGAAGGCCAGCTCCATGCCACAGTTTTTACAGTTAAGGAGATAATTTTATTGGAAAGTAAAGACAGGTTATTTTACAGTTTGTATTCACTTCTCTTTTAAAGTTCAATGCCTGAAAATGTGGGTTTTTTTTTTTCTTATTCTTCAACTCAAATAATAAAAAAATAATATTTCAGTATTCAGTACACGCCATCAGATAGTATTCTGATTTAAAATTCAACAGATAAACAAACCTTCAGGGACAAGGAGGATCTTCATTTTTTACTCATGTAACTGCAGGCTTAGCAAACTTCTGCTGTGGAAATCAGGACCCAGAGGTGATACTAAAGATGATGTGTGCCCGGTTCTAAAGAAGACCCTAAGTGATTCGTAAAGAGAAAATAAAATGAGTCCCTGCTGCAACCACCACTTCCCCATAGTGCTGGCTCCCTGCTGTCACCCAAAAGCTTCATGCAAAGGTGACAGGGGATAAAAGAAGGGAGTCTGAGCTGAGAGTTACTGAAATACTCCTTGTCAGTGTTTGCAGGGTTGTAACCTGCTCATTTATCTTAGAAGAATTAAAACACATCTCTTTTGATTCACCTTACTTCCCAGACAGATGGTGAACTTAACTTCAGCTCTGATTGACCTTATCCTCTCTCCACAATGTTTGCTGTGATGCTCATTTCCTTTTATCACTGAAAAAATATGTGTATTGTATGGATATACCACAGCTTGTTGATCCTTTTACTGATTGAAAGGCGATTTCATTGCTTCCATGTTTAAGCAATTATAAATAAAACTGCCTTAAATATCAGTTTTTAACTCATTTGGATAAATGTCAAGGATAATGTTTGCCTGCCATTTACTAAAACTTCGAAACAGTCAAGATATTTTAATGGTGCATCAGGTAAGAATTCTTGACCCTAACCTGGGAAAATAAAGGAAGAAAATGTGGTTGGTGGCATTCTTAGGACTTTTCCTTATGTAGCACATTCTTAACTGATATATAATATCTTTGACAAATATATATGCAAAAAATAACATCAGTAATATGCCATATTTTATTTAGCAAGATTTACTATATTAACTGTATGCATGCTAAATTATCATGGACCATTCCAAAAGCTGCATGAATCCAGTAAACCAGGAATCTGAACATATGCATTCAAAATGTAATAATTTTGAGATATTTTAATATTACCGTGAATTTCACTCTGTGAGTTCTATAATTCACTTATAGCCATGTAGACATAATCTACCAATTTAATCTTCATTTTCCTCAATCTATATGGACTTTGGTTCAGATAACAATTTCATTTCCAAGAAGTCTCTATAATTTTCTTTTTACTCAATATATGTATATATATGGTATGAACCTCATAAACCAACAAAACTCTCAAGCTGCTGTCTGAGATTGTATGCTTTTCAATATATTCTCCAATTAAATTAGAGACACTTATTTAATCTTCTGATTGGCACTAATGATGTCCTACATAGCAAAAGTATATTTCTCTCTCAATTGACACTGAAGTTCTTTTCATATGCTACAAGCAGTACCTTCTGATCTTCTTAAAGGTTTTGTGTATTTTTATATGTGCCAGGTTACTGATGCCATGTGCCTCTGGTTAGTGACTGTGGAAGAAGAGATGGGCTTACAGTATTTCCAACAGAGTAGAGATAGGAGGATCTTCTGAGCCCTGGATCGTGGTACCATAGGACAGTGGAAAACTTTTGCTCCATCCATTCTCTGAAAGATAACATGTATGTATTTCCCCAAACTTAAGAAATACAGAGCACAGATGAATCCTGGAGACGATGAGGGTTGTGATTAATGTTATGTATTGTGCCCAAAGTTTAGGTGATCATTTTCTTGTCCTGCGTATGCAGAGAGGCTTCAATGTGCAGATCTTGGAACTGTAGGATACAAATACAAACTCAAGACTGTCTCTCACAACCTTAGGGACCAACTTTTATCACTACAGAATAATCATTAAGGCCCAGTTTTGGTTTTTACATACAACATGTCTGTCTGGTACTGAAAAATATGTATACGGTGAATAAAATGAATGATAAACTACTCCGTATAAAATGATGCATCGTTGTGACACTAAATCATTTTCATTTAAGCAATGTGTATACTGAACACAGTACACATGTGTTCCCTGTGGTTCAACTTTCAAGACTTCGAGAAGTAGCTGAATCCTGGAGTTCATATAAGCAGGTATTAAGCAGAGATCCCATTCTCTGATAAATAGACATGTTCATTTTCTTCTTATATACAATACCTTTCCTATCAAAATTGTTCATTTCTGAAAAAAAACTTATTTGTAAACATAAAACCACTCTGCCTACTCAGTATTTATGTATATACATACACTTATCTGTGTGATTCTTATTTATAATTTATACATATAATGTATATACTTTTTTCTTATTTTTAATGCATTGTTAGAACTTCTAGAACATTGTTAAATGATAATGGTAAGATTATCTCTAAGATCGCTAATGTCTCAACAACAAACGTAATAGCAGCAATTCAAGATAGATTTCTTTATTGATTTATCTTCTGGTTCCTAGAATTTAATGATTTTTTTATTACCAGGATTAGGGCTAATCATTTTATATACTCTATTCTCATGTAGAAGTTCTATATGTTATGTCAGCATTCCCTAGCTGCGAGGCATAATTGCATAAGTTTTAGGAGTCTTGTTCTCTTGAGTTAGACCATCAGACTTACTGTGTAAAACTTTCAAGTCAGATTAACTAACCTTTCTGAAATTCGTTTTTCTCAGGCTTGAAATAGAGATAGGACCTTAAAGCATTGCTGTAAGCATTAAGTTATCATTCAAATCATTTAGAAGAGAACCAAGCACATAATAATTTTTCACCCAAAATAATTATGATTCTTTGTTTTTGGCATAATGAATAATGCTCATTAATGTTCAATGAAATAAATATTTAGCACATACTTCGTGTTTACCTCATATAAATTACTGAAAATAGAGTCACTGGAGTATATACCTGAAATATGTATGTGATTTTTGATTCATACTTCTAAATTTCTTCCCCAAAAGTCTCCACTAATAATTGACCATTCACTCTATGAGAAAGCATATTGGAATGCTTTATTTTGCCAGAATTATTAGACCTTTTGTAATTTCAAGTTTGAAAATCAATAGTTTGAAAATATCCTATCGATAATTTTTTATTCTAGCAACTTTTCTACAGAATCCCACAGTATTGCTTATCTACTTGAATAAATATTTTACATCTTAGGATATTAATGTTTTGGTTTATTACAATTTTTTGTTCACTTTGTATTTTGGGCTGCAATTATGCTTTCTTTGTGTATAAAGTGGCTGAAAGAAAGTTTTGATTTTTTCTGTAGTCAAATTTATTACCATTTCCATTAACAGTCCACTGTAATTGCTTAACTTTATACATGGAAATTGTGTCATTGTTTAGTTACAAAATTGACCATAGAAAAATATATTTGTGTATAATACCATCTGGAAGTGTGTGCGTGTGTGTGTGTGTGTGTGTGTGTGTGTGAGTGTACACAGTCATGTGTCATCTATAGGGATACATTCTGAGAAATACATTGTTAAGTGATTTAGTCATTGTATAAACATTAAAGATTTTACTTACACAAACCTAATGGACAGAGCTTGCTACACACCTAGGCATATGTTATAACCAATTGCTCCTAGGCTACAATCTTGTACAGGATGTTACTATACTGAATACTCTAGACAATAGGAACACAGTGTTAAGTGTTTGTTTTTCTAAACATAGAAAAGGTATGGTAAAAATAGGGTATTGTGATTTTATGGGACCACTGTTGTATATGTGTTCGCTATTGAATTAGATGCCCCTATGCAATGCATGACTGGATACATAAGTACATTTATATGTGAGTATACACACACACACACACACACACACACACACACACACACACACACACACATATTGCACTGACTCTATCTCAGTAATATCACTTACGCTAGTATGTTTTCTTCAATATTCAACATCTACATGCATAGACAAAAAAATAAACTCCAAAATTATGTAATTTCACACACAAAACAGTGAAATATGAGATATCTTCACTTTAATAATATGCTAGTCAAAATAAGAGCTCACACAATATTTTCATACATAAAAACATTGATTTCTGAATGGTCACGATTTTGGGATTCCTTTGTGCCAAAATATACCCTAGATTATTCTGATTAGCCCAGGGGTCTTATAGCTTTGGTAAAGTACAAGTTTTTAATATGTGAGTGAATCATTGCCTTTGTAAGGGTAAAATTCGCTAGGTTATTTTCTTTGGATTGAGGAGATGTGCTGACATGGAATAAGTACATGTGTTAATGTAGATTAAGAGGATGTGCTACCATAAATTAAGAGGATGTACTTTCATGAGTGAATAGAGTACTTGAATTTAGAGAACAGTTGTGTGTTGAAGAAACAAATGCAGAAGAAATATTGCATATTCTTCAGTTTATCTAAATTTGAAATATAATTTTCACTGTATTTCAATTATGCCTTGGAATCATAAAAAAGAAAACATGCAATAAAACCTTCTTGGGTTCGTGGGGCATACCTACATTTTAGTCATACTCCATACACTAAGAAATTTCTCTCTGCTTCCGTAGTATGGCAGTTGCATACAATAGATTGAACGATAAATATATAAGATGCCTCAGTTCAATGCACAATGGTTATTTATTATGACTTAGGCCTTAAGCACAGTTTCACTCAGTTTGTTGAACAGTTCAAGTGAATGTTATTTTTTTTTGTTGTTTGTTTCTCACCCCCAAAGAAGTAAGCCCATTTCTTCGAATAAGCTAAGAAACCTGCCTCCTATAAAAGTAAAAGCAACTTCAAAACTAAAAGACATAGAGTGTGTTCTTTAATTACACAGCCAGTGACAGCACCTGGGCCAGAAATCAGGACATTCACTCGTACCAGTCTTATTCAACAATATTCCATTGTATTAAAGGTTTTCTTCCCTTCATCATAAAACTCTCTGTAGAATCAAAAGATGCTGGCCTGGTTTTCTTAGTAATGTGTCAGTGAGAAACCATGTCAAACCTCATTCATGACATGTTTGCTACTCCAAAATATGCTAATACTGGAGACCTAAAGCACTACGAATAATTTCCAGTGAACTGTCACATCTCTCAATGAGCACCTATTTGGCACTGACAACATTCACTGGCTCCTTAAAATGTATCAAGAGGCTGCTAGCCATTCTACATATCAAGGAGAAAATTTTCTGAAAGCGATGGTAAGGGAAGTCTGTAGTGGACTAAAAAGCTAGAAGACATATATGCATGAACAGACTGAAAAAAAATAGGAGGAGAGATAACAAAATATACTAGAAGTCTCAGAAAAGTTTGCATTTAAAAAATAACTGATATTTAATATTATACAAAAAAATATAGACTTATGGGCTTAGGGCATATTAGTTGTCTCTGATACTTGTTTTATCCTAAATGAAACATTGAATGGATTTACATATTTCATTATTTTTCTAAATCAATAACAAATACGAACACACCCTTTGTCACACATGATTTATGTTTGCTTTTTTGTTGTTGTTATTGTTTTGGGTTTTTTGTTTTGTTTTGGTTTGGTTTTTGAGTCAGAGTCTCACTCTGCCACCCAGGCTGTGTAGTGCAGTGGCACACTCATGGCCACTGCAGCCTCTAGTTGCTGGGCGTGGGCCTCCCGAGTAGCTCAAGCATAGGCGTGCACCACCATGTCCAGATAATTTTTTTTTTTTTTTATCCAGACCGATCTCAAATCCCTGGACTCAGGCAATCCTCTCACCTCTACCTCCCAAAGTGCTGGGATTACATGTGTGAGCCACTGCCTCTGGCTATATTTAATACTATACTAATCATGTTTACAATTTCCAAAAGAATATTTTGATACTTGAACAATATCTCAAATTTTTATTAAGGATATTGTTTTCTCCTAGTAATAGATAATGCCTTAATGTGTTATGAATATCAAAAGATAGAAAAGAAAATGATAGTTCAATTGGCAATAAAAACTCTCCATTGGATATAATTTCAGTCATTTCTTTACCTTTTATGCATCATTTATATGCATATATATATAAAGAGAGAAAGAGATTATTGAATGAATGAAATTTCTTGGACAGCAGAGAGTGTATAACATTAATACTCATAAAAAGTATGCCTTAAAGTCTACGATTTCACCATGAACATTTAGGTCTGTGCTGTCTATGAGATAATTCAGGCCATGTCATCATTATTTGAATAATAGAATATGTCTTGTAAAGAAACACACACATCAAAATATACAATTTTGAGAAAAGAAGTCATCAATAATATTTTTCAAAATCAGCATTTTATAAATTAAGTAATATATTGCTTAGTGATTCTCTACATTTTCTTGCAGTAATAGAAGTTTCCTTGAAAAATAAGAAAATATAGACTGGCTTATACAAAAGTCCTCTGCTTGATTATATTCATCTATTTATAATTTTAGTTGATAATGTTTGAAAACCTACTGTGTACCAGGCACTGTTATAAACATGAGGAATATATTAGTGAAACAAAACAAAGCTCTATACCCTTCTAGAAACATGCTACAGACAAAACTGTTGCCTAGCTGTGTGGGAAAATGCATACAGATAGGAATGTACCAAATACCTACAATGCTTTTTGTACCACTTCGACCTCATGAATATTCAGAAGGCAGGTAAGCCAATTTCTGTCCTCCTGACTTTGAAATACAAAGTCTCATGAAAGACTAAGCTGTAAATGAACTAAAGAACTATTGAATATAACACTATCTGATAATTACTCATATGTGTTCTACTCTGAGTTGGCATGAGATATGCCTTTTCAATTAGTTTCAGGAGAATTTGTTTTTAAACTAGCAATTGACACATTTTATTTATCTATGTATATGCTATAAGGCAAAAACAATTAATCTAGTTTTTTTTCCCACAGATTCAAAATATTAAAGTGTTAAAAAAGCAATATATATATTATATATACAATGTATATTGCAACTATATATATATATTTAGTAGCAATACATATTGCAATACATATAGAGCAATATATATTGCTACTAAAAATACATTTCTGAATATTCTGTCAAAATTCTTTCCCTGTGATTTATTGAGATCAAAGAAAAGGCTGAACAATATGCCTTAATCTTTCAGGAAAAAAAATAGGTGGTTACATCAGCTAGAAGAAGGCGTGATGTATATGAGATTTATGTACTCATTCAACACTTGCCTCACACTTGTATCAGATTTCCTGTGTTAAACTTCCGTGCTTCATTTGCATAGGATATTTCTGTGTTATTTTTCTAAAAATTCTCAGCTTTGGCTTCACATTAGAGAATACACTGGGGTTAATTTTTAAACATCCTGAGGAGTAATTAGCAGTAGTGGGCAACTGCCAGGGGAAGGGTGGCACACCTCATCAACAAGCTTACCTGCATAATGAACATTTGTATACCTAACCCTGAATTGTACCCCACATCTTTAAAACAACAAAAACAAACATTTTTAAGAGAAAAGAACTTTTAAACATACAGAAGCAGAAGTTCCTCCCACAGAAATTCTACTCTATGGACCTGCTTTGGAACTGTGCATAGGTACATTTACAAAACTCATCTCAGGTGATTAAAATGTGCATCTGAGCCGGGCTCGGTGGCTCAGCCTGTAATCCCGCGCCTTTGGGAGGCTGAGGTGAGTGGATTGCCTGAGCCCGTTGGTTCGAGACCCGCCTGGGCAGCAAGACTTCATCTCTACAATAAATCAAAAAATCAGCTGGGCGTGATAGCGTGCACCTGTAATTCTGGCTACTCGGAAGGCTGAGGTGGAAGGATCGCCGGAGCCCAGCAGGTCAAGGCTGAGGTGGCCGGGAGTGGCCACTGCACTCCAGTCTGGGCGACAGTGAGACTCCAACTCAAAAAAAAAAAAAATGTGCATCTGGGGCTGAGAATCACAAGATTACTCACCCAGTAAGTCAGTCTTCACCACTATTTATTTTGCCCTTCAATTTTCTCCATCAGTTTTATTCAGCACAGTATTTCTTTATTATACTTTACTCAATTTGATTCCTTGTATAACACCATATTAACATTTATTCTGAGTTTTCTACAAGTTTCAAAATGCAATTTGATCATTTTTGTGATAAAACTTTCAAACTTCAGTAAGGTAAACAAACTCTAAAACATGACTATTTCCACATGGTAGTCATCGAAGTGCTGTCTGGGTCCCTTGAGGGTCCCTGAGACCCTTTTAGTGGAATTACCAAGATAAAAATTACTTTTATTACAATATCAAAATATTTTCTGCCTTTTCACTCTGATTCTCTCATGAATATAAGTGAGAGATTCTAGAAGCTACATTATATCTTATACCACAACAGTTTAAATGCAGAACCAGAGATGAGTATGCTTTTCTTCGATTGCCAGGCTTTAAAATAATTTACAAAGAGGAACAATGATATCCTTTTTCTCACTAAACACATTTTATTGAGAAAATTCTGCTAATTTGGATACATATTTTGCTATGCAGACTAACATGTGAGCTTAGTATAAGATGAAGTAATACACCTTATCATCAGGAGGGTTCTGACCTTTACTTGGCAATATATTGATGTCAATCCAATCCCAGCTCCTACTATTGAAGTCATAATTACTCACTTGCCTACTTTGCTATGCAGTTTCACTAATTTCACCTTTTCTATTTTCACTACTTACAATTAACCAACTCGAAATACTTAAAAAATTTAAATGTATTAAATTTTATATTAAATTGTTATAATTTACATTTATTAAATTATATTAATAATTAATATTAATATACTCAATCACATTGCATTTATAATACATAAAAGTGTATTGAGTGATTTCAAAAAATGAATAACATTTGCATCTAGAGCACTGATACTCTTAAATTTATAGTTCGAGACATTAAACATAATAAAAGCCATGAATTATACTGTAAGCAACTTTTGCCATAAGAAATTGTGAGAAATGAAGCAATGGCATGCTTTTAATTTGCTGGTTTTAAGATTTCACTTTCAGTCAGTTTCAGGGCAAATAAACATAGGTAGTCTTTGTGTCAGGCTTCCAGTTGTCAGCCATACATAATATCAAGTAAAACTTGCAGTAGAGATTAAATTTATTTAGCAGAATTTAAATATTACTGAATACTGTTGTGAGTATTGTCAATTTCTTTTTCCTTAAATTCTAAGGGAAAAAGCCAGATATAAAACTGAAATATTTAAAATTTAAGCAGCAAAGTCTCAATGGAATTTTTGTGGCTTAAAACACAGATAATACAATAAAAAAATTTAGTGACGATGAAAATAAGCATATTTTCTTTTTATTGAGGTTTATATTTGCATTCAGTACACAATATATTTTAATCAAAATTAAAATAAAAACAAAAAAGGTTGGCTAATATTCCAAAGAATATTACCATTCTAAGAGAATGAATATCTCATAGACTTACTGATTTTTATTGATAAAATATGAATAAATGTAAATACAACTCCCTACCCTACACAGAACTGAGAGTGATTTTAGTCTCTGAATAGACTACTGCTGCCAACTTAAAATGAAAATAATGTGAACATTTACAAGAAAGCTCATACGTGAAATGGAACTTCAATTCCTTTACATTGAAATATGACATTGTTGAAGATACCAAAGAATCTGTCAATTACCCTTCTTTGAAATATGGATTGCATAAGGGAATGAAAGCATTACTAACACTGAATGAAATTTTTCTCCAAATTTCCATGAGGCAGACAGACTTAATTCTACTCAGTCAATGAATTATGATAACAGAAAGAGACAGGGAAATGACGGGAAAGCAGAGATCAATCATCAGGAAAATGCAATTGAACAAAATCTGTTAAAAAAACGAAATTATCTTTTTTGCCTTTCAATATGTGCTCACAATCAAGTTGTTAAAGAATTGCATTTTATCTTTGCTCCATGGGACTTCAGAAAGTGGTTTTGTGTTCCTCTACACTTCACTATGATATGATAAAATTGAACTATCACAAAACGTTTACTAGGATTTTCTTCAGAAGACTGCAAGGCAGACTGCAGGTTCTATTAGCCTTGGTTTACTGATAATAAAGTCAGGAAACAAGAAGTTTAAATATGATTGTGAAAGTCACACGGCTAGGAAATATAGAGCTTGAACTGCAGACCCCATGTCTGTTCTATGATCTTTAACCAGCTTCTTTAATTTTAATTTTTATAAAAGCAACTAACATTTACAGAGTGCTTTCTCAATCAAAGTCTAGAAAACATACTAGGTAGCTAAAATTATCTAAGTTATTTTTATCTCACAAAATCCTATGAACAAATGAGAAAACTAAGGGATAGAGCTACACAGTACTTAAGTGTTAGTAGGTGTTAAACATGACCGGGTGGCACGATCTACTGGGCAACTGGGGGAGAATAGTCTTAATAGTAGGGTAAAAACACTCTTAAAAGGACATAGATTCCAACATAATGAAATGTAAAAGAAGGCAAATAATCTAAAGGTAAAAGTCAACAGCAATATAAACGTTTGGAGGACAGACCCCTTGTAGCACACTCAGGATTTGTTTTTCCAAATCAAACAGTTAGTCAAAGTTTTTATCTGGAAGTTTTGATAAGGTTGTGTCACAATTTGCAAAAGAAATGTTCTGAGTTGTGGCAAACAGATGACTGGTTCTCCCTCCATGACAACGCATCACTAGGCCAAGTGTTCAGCTGGTTTTGACAAGAAACTGCATGACCCCTATGCCTCACCCTCCCTATTCACCAGATCTTTCGTTTCCCCAGATGAAAAAAGTCCTCAAAGGGAATGTTTTGATGATGTGGAAGAAGGGAAACAAAAAATGTCAGAAGCACTAAAAGGCATCCAAATTGATGAGTTCAAAAACTGTTCTGAGCAGTAGAAAAAGCATCTCTGTAGGTGCATGACATCAAACAGAGAGTATTTTAAAGGTGACTAAAGTTTAAACATGTAAGAATAAATATGCCATGTTTTATAAATAATTTCTGTGTTGAGAGGGTCTCCCCCAGTGTATTACAAATATATATATCAGAATATAAAATGTATATACTTCACAGAATGTATACTTTATATTTGTACTTCTCCATATAGATGGTTAACTTAATTTTGTCTTTATTTTATTGTCCTGTTTACAGAACAATGTTACATTATATGTATACACACACACACACACACAAACACATCTTTTCATTCATTTTGTGAACTGTAAAAGAATTTGGTTTGTAGTTTCTCTTTTCTTTCCATCTTTTCCACCTTTCCTGACTCTTTTCTTCAATAGTTACTGTCCCTTTTACTACTGCAATATTTGGTATCCAAATATAATTGCTTCATCCAAAAATGAATTTAATAAACAGGTAAAATGAAAACATTAATTCAGTACTATCTCACAATTTAATTTATGTATTTATTCAGTCATTATTTAATTCAAAGCACTATTCTAGGAACTTTTTATAAACGGAAACAAATATCACGGACTTCCTCTAATATTCTCTGTTAAATATATTGACATTTTCATCTTTTACCGCAAAATGCATTTAGCTTTGTGATTATTTCCCTATTCCTGTCTGATTCCATATTTCCTTTATTTCTTGCCATAAACATTTATTGATTTTTTTATGATGTTCTACCAAGATGATGTTCTACCAAGTTGCACATTATCCCCTGTGTCTTGATTCATTGTTGAAGGAGGAATTATGAATTGTTCAATGTTTTATCCAGATGGCTACTTTGCAAACATATTTATCAAAAGGTAGAAATTACATTAGGGAATAAAATCCCTACATACAACAGAGGATAGGTGAAGGGTTCCTTGATTGTTAGTTTTACAGGTGACACTGTACATTTAATCTAAGTCAATATCATTAGTGAAAAACATAGAACAATAAAATAAAGGCAAAAGTAATATAATAAGTTGATCATCCATAGTTCAAAGATAATAACCAATTATATGGAAGATTACAAATGAAATCATTTATAAACAAAAATGCAGTATATTTTGTGTGGGTGCTCTAATTATAACTCAATCATGAAGAAATCATTCAAAAATATAATTTTGCTAAAACTCCATAAATTATCTTTTCAAATGAATTAAAATATTTTTTTCACAATAATGAGATTTGACCAGATAAAACAATTCAAATGAATAAAAATAAAACATAATTATGGCAACTTAACTGTATGTAATTTAAAATGTTGTTTTAAAATATGTTACAATAGATTAATTTTGACATAATAAAGGCTTGATTTTATATAACTTTAAAAATATAGAGTTTTTAAAAGTCTGTATACAGATACTGAATAAAGATATTATAGACGTGATTAAACATTAATGAAAGTTAAAAATAACTTATTCTATAATATCTTCAAACTAGAATCTAGGCACACAAGTTTTGTTTTGTTTGGGACTAGAATATGCTTTGTTTTGTTGTGATTTGATTATTGACCTAGCCAGGATTCCTGGAGCTACAATGCAAGTCAGCATCTCTTGCTTGTAAATCTTCCTTCTTTAGGCATTCCATACTTCCATGGAATCAACGCTGCTATATAGATCATCAGATTTGGCAGATTGAGAGGTGTTGCATATATATGACACTTCTGTCTACCAATAACAGGAAATACAAATCCCGAAATGTTTCGTTTATTTTGGAGCAAAGCCAATAGGATACATGCTGTATACATTCAATAACTGATGGCTGCAATTTTGTGAAACGGAAGATTGTGTAGCATGTAGTTCCATCACAACTCTCATTAAGAACCTCTTCACCAAATATTAGATGTTCAAGTCATTTAGAAGAGATGGATACAAAAAACCTTTCCAGAGACGAATACAAAATAATCAGCATATAGAAGAAAGAACACATCACAGAAGGTTGCCGTTAAGACCCCTTCTTATCTTCCAGGCTTACAAAATGACTGAATATTTTATAGAGTGCAGAGGATAATTTTAGTGGTTGCAACTCAGGTCACTAGTGTGGTTCCTTGAGATTTACTTGCCAAAATCTTCTTAAAGAAACCGTTGAATTTCGTAGAAATAGCCAAAAGAGATGAGCAGTCATTAATGCAGAATCCAAAGACCATTCAGTAAGTTCCATGCAGCTCATATGTCTTCTTTTGAAAAGTGTCTATTCATGGACTTCACCCACTTTTTAATAGGTCTGTTTTTGTTGTTGTTGTTGTTTGATTTTTTTTCTTTCTGTTCATTTGAGTTCCTTGTAGATACTGAATGTTAGGCCCTTGTCAGATACATAATTAACAATTTTTTTTTTCCCAGTCTGTGGGTTGTCCTCCTGCTCTCTTGATGGTTTCTTTTGCTGTGCAGAAGCTTTTCAGTTTGATGAGGGCCTATGCTGGCTTTGCAAGAGGTATCTCATCTGGTACATGGTTCTCTTGGTTTTCTCTCCAGGCAGAGATTAGACTATACAGCTTTGAAAAATGTGATAAGAGATCATGTTCTGGTGCCGGCCTTTGCCTCTCCTTTCTGCAGAGCTGAGTGCAGCAATCGTCCAGGGATTAGTTTTACAATGGGAATTCTTTGCTTCTCCACTTAGCTGAACTTGGTTAGATGAAGTGGAGACAATCAGAGAACAGAGAGGAAGTCAAGACGCTTTATATATCTGGTAGCAATGCCTAGCGATAAGAATTCAAACTCGCACCCATTAGGTGAAAAACTTACCTGTTAAGCTATCAGGAAGAGAGAACAATGTTTTAAAAAGGCATCCAGATTTCATTTTCTTTTCTTTCTCTTTCTCTTTCTTTCTTTCTTTCTCTCTCTCTCTCTCTCTCTCTCTCTCTGTCTTTCTTTCTTTCTTTCTTAGTTAGAATCTCTCACTCTGCTGCCAAGGCTGGAGTACAGTGACATGCTTATGGCCACCATAGCCTCGAACTGCTGGGCTCTGGTGATTCTTCCACCTCAGCCTTCCAAGTAGCTGGAACTCTAGGCACATGCCATCACGCCCAGCAAATTTTTTTGGTTTGTTGTAGAGATGAGGTCTCGCCAATTTTCTCAGGCTGGTCTCGAACACGTGGGTTTAGGCAATCCTCTCACCTTGGCCTCCCAAAGTGCTGGAATTATAGGAGTGAGCCACTGCACCAGGCTGATCCAAATTTCATTTCCTTGGAGGACAGATGGAGGTTTGTCTTGACCCCATTACAGCATAAACTTAAGCATGGGTTGTTCCAGCACTCTTTTTCACTAACAGGGGTTTGTTTCAATTTGTTCCACAATCCTCTCAGCAGTGCACGTTTCAAAAATGATTTTATCCTTATCAAAGTTGAGACCGTTTCATATATTTTCTGAAAGTGGTACACAGGTTCTCAAATTCATCTCTTGCAGTTTTGGCACCATAGATTTGCTTTATAATTGTTGACCCCGTGTTGATTAGCAAAGGCTCCATCCACCTCCTTCTGGCATTTTAACTCGGCCCTGATCCCACTACCCACTAAGACAGTGTTTTACAAATTATGTGTTGCCATCCACTCCTAGAATGTAAGGTTAATTTAGTTGATAATCATTCAGTTTTGAAGTAAGTAGGAAATGCAAAAATACAATTCAGAGTTTGTGTAATACTATTTTTTTTTATTGGGCTTCAATATTTTTATGTGTGTTTCTCTTCTGGGTTGTATTGTAGTCATTGTTTTAGCCTGTGTTCTACAGAGAAAAAATGGGAAATAGATGTAGATAGATGATATAGATATATAGATTATATAGATACAAATATGTATATATAGGTGATATATAGATTGATAAATTATCGATTGATTGATTGACTTGGAATAAAGTTTGGTCAAATATCTGGGTAGATATCTGTGTTTATACCTAAATATATTTATTTAGGAAATTGGTTTACATGCTTATGGAAGCTGAGAAGTACCAAGACCTGCACTCTGGAAATTGGAGACCCAGGAAAACTGATGATATAAATTCTAATCTGATTCCAAAGGCCAGAGATGCAGGTACATCAACAGCATAAATTTCAGTCCAAGTCTAAGTCTGAGACTGCACTTCATAAATTGTTAGGCAGAGAGGAATTTCTTCCTACAACGGAAGAATTCGTTTTGTTTTGTTTTTTTCCTATTCAACACTTCAACTGATCAGTTTAGTCCTACTCATATGGAAGAGTTCAATCTGCTTTACTAAATCTACTGATTCAAAAGTTCATCTCATTAAAAACACACAGTCATGGACATTCACAGGTTAAAGTCTAGTCAACTATCAGGGCATGTCATAGCATCTCAAGTAAATTTGGCACATAAAATTAACAATTACTTGTTCACATCTTCTCAACTTGACACCCATGTGCATGTCCTTAAACCATATTTATTTGTCAATAAAGATGAAAACAAGTTCATAATCTGTTTAACATAGTGCAACTGCCCTGTGTATAACCGAAAGCACACTAACCCCTTTTCCTTGTATGGTGGTTATTTTTTTCTTTAGATCCTGTTATTTAAATACTAGGATGCTACATTAACAATACATAAATACTATGTATAAATTCATCTGCTGGCCACCCCCTTGGGTCCCTTTCCACTGTTGGAGATTTTCTGTCCTCTCAATAAATCCTGCTTTCAAAAAAAAATTAATCTGTTACATGAAAAAGGAACAAGAGAGGGAAGAAAAGAAAACATAGAGTATAAATATATATTGAATTTGTAGACTAAGTCAATAAGACATTATATATTTTTAAAAGTATATTTCATACATATGAACACAACAAACTAGGAAGAAATACTCATAACAATCAAAATTCTCCTTTCTGTAACTAGTCACCTGGTTGTAGCTGGTATTTATAATTACCTTCTTTTATTACTCATTTTCTCTTTCCTTGAGTTTCAGCATGTACCTTATCTAGTGTTTCTTTACCTCATGGAGTGACTCAAACCTTTATTTCTGAAAAGTCTGGATTAATAATAATTCTGCCTGGATTGGGTTATTTTAGTTTTCCATTAATCACAAGGCAGGATACAACAAGGAAATGCTCCAAGGATCTCCCATATTTCAGCCATACTTTTTCACATCTCCGTTATGGAATCATAGTTCAATTTCTCCTTTATAGTCAGGGTCAGTCATCCCAGCCAGCAAAGTAACTGTCTCTTTTGCATGCTGAGGCAGGCATATTAGGATCCCAAAGTGGTCAGGTGGCAGTCTTAACTACCAGTTCAATAGAAGGTATGTTATGTCTGATGATGAAAGCTTTCCTTCCTCTAGGTCTAAGAACTCTAGGCCAGGAAGCATACGTTTATGGGAACAGGAATAAAAATGTTGCTGGAGGGTCACTAGCGTAACTTTGAATGCTGTCATTCTCATTTCCACGCCTTGATTCCTGGTGCTGTGACTCTTAGCTGTATGGAAAAATAGTGTTTTATATTGGACACTTAATCAGGGGATATACAACCTGTGCTGATTAATTTTGTAATCTCAACAGGACTGAACTAAGGAATGCCAGATAGTTGGTAAAGCATAATTGTGGGGTGTGTCTGTGAAGGTGTTTTCAGAATACCTTCTTTCATAACACCTTCTTCTTTAATCGTTAGACTGAGTAAAGAAGAGCTGCCCTCAACAACATGGGCAGGCATCAAGTTGAGTTCATTGAGGGCCCAAATAGAACAAAAAGGTAGAGGAAGGAAAAATGTCCTCACTCTCTTCTTGAGCTTTGGCATTTATCTTTTCCTGTACAGGACACCAAAGCTTCTGGTCCTTGAACCTATGGAGATTCCCTCTCTTTCACATGCTGCCGGAGACCAGCTCCAGCCGAGTTCAGGGTACCCCAAAGGTGGAGACGGCATCGGCGATTGGGGGGAAAAAGAAAGAGAGAAAGAGAGAGAGAAAGAGAGAGAGAAACAAAGAGACTGGACTCCAGTCTAGTGCAGAAGCGATGTGTGTTATTGGGAATTACAACGGGTCTTTTATACACAAAGTCAGATGTGGGAGGGGCGTCCCCCACCCACCAGAAACCTTAATCCATGAAAACTTAATCAATGATTGCCTTTAAACCCTTTTCATATGATAATCTTAAAATTCCATAACAAAGGATAACCCAATCTGTGACTGACATATTCTATAAACCTTTTTCATCCTAAACTGATTGATTTATGCCAAGTTAAATAATTCTATAGAAACTTAAGTATTTACTTTACAAATGAAAGTGGCCCATCCCAGAATGTTTGGAATGTGGCCCAGTCCAAAGTTCACAGTGGGTTACCTGCAAGTAACCCAGCCACATTCTTTCAACAAAATGGCTGTCTTCTAAAACTATATTCTACAATTTACACCTTCAATAAATCCTAAGATCATGACCCAGAAGCCTGTGACCAATACTTAGACTCTTAGATGTGACACAAGTTTGAATTATAAGTTGTGTGAAAGTCAAAACTGCAGTTTGTGGAAGAATGGGAGCAATGAGCTTCTAAAGTTAGCTTGTATTCATCCCGGTCTCAGAGTTTTATGTTTTGAGCTCACAGGAACTTAATCTGGTTAGTGCTGAGTAGAAAGGGGGAGAAAATGGGGTCAATAGTTCCCAAACGCATCCTAGTGGTCTCGGGGTCAATGGCCCTTCCTGATCCCTAATGCTCAGTGGGCCTCCGTGACTGGCTCCCAACAACATGCCTTCAGCCTTAGCCCAGGAATTATATCATTGGTTCCCCAGTCTCAGGTCTTTGAATTTGGAGTGAATTGCACTACTAACTTTCCTAGTTCTTTTGTTTAGAGTTCTTTTGTGGGACTACGTCATCTCCATAATTGTGTGAATCAATTAAATAACTCACTCTAGACACAAAAAGTGTGACAAGGGGCCATGCTCATAGAATTCACTGGTTTCTCAAATATATGTAATAGATATAATATAATATATAATATCTGTTATACATCATATATGATGTATCTGTTATATGTCATATATATACATATAAGACTTACCTGCTCCCTGCTGTTATATGCCATACAAATATAATATGTACCTATAACAGCAGGAAGCAGGTAAGTCTTGGTGAGTGGAAGTGCATGTTTCTGAGAACAAATGTAACCTCCATCCCTGCAACCATGGCATCTTTGTCCATGAGCCCATTGTGCAATGACAGGAGTAACAGGAAAAAGAGACTGATTGGCATTTACAACAGGTCATTGTACCTGCTCTGATTACAAAATCCTCCTCTACTGAAGTTACAGTTTAGTGGACATTCACATGGTACATACATATCTCCATGGTTTGTTTTGTTGTTGCTTTTTTGTTTTTCCCCATTCAGAGGGGTTTATCCACATGCCAGTTTCCTAAATTTTCTTGTCACCAGTTTTCCAGTCATGTTCATTCTAAATCCATACACCCAAACCATCAGCTGCGGCCCATGAATTGGTACACAGTCACACGTCTGGCCACTTCTCCTTCCAAGCAAAGTGAACAACTAGATGCATTGCTTGAAGTTCTGCCTGCTGGGGAGATTTTCTTTCTCTTTTTTCCTTCAGGGTTATCCCAGAAAGGGCTGTTCACTTTTCAGCGATGTCTGCATTTTGTGCAGAACCATCTGTAAATCAGGCCTGATATTTTTCTCTGTCTATTGTCACCCCACGAGGCGATAGTTGCAGGCTGGGAGACAGAAGGCAGTACAACAGAAATGAAGAATATAGAAATATGGGATCCTTTTTGTTGCTGTTGTTATTGTTGCTGTAGAGACGAGGTATGGTTATGTTGTCCATGCTGGTCTCAAACTCCTGGGCTTAAGAAATCCTCCCGCCTCAGCCTCCCAAAGTGTTGAGATTACAGGCATGAGCCACTGCACCCAGACAGGGCCATTTATTTATGGAACGTACTTGTGTCTGCAGGACCTCCTCAGGCCTGATGACGTATATATTACTTCAATGTGACGATGGAGTACTGCTGGACAAGCCCAACTTCATGATTTGGGACGTGAGATAACATTGAGGTTGCATGGAAACTTGATCAGGTTGCTGGCTCCTAGTTAAGTATTCCATTTCTACTAAAGCCCTATAACAGACAAACAACTGTTTATAAAAATGAGAGAAGTTATCTGCAGAAGCTTGGAGCTTCTGTTTCAAAATCCTAAAGGCCTACACTACAATTTATCTAGAGGGACCTTCCAAAGGCTTCAAACTGCATCCCTACCTGACAGCAAAACTTCAAGTATCCTTGGATTTGTAGGATCGAGGATTTTTCACAGCAGCCTGGCCCCAGTGCAGATCTTTGCAACTTGCTAGACCCCATTCAAAACTGGCAGCTTTTAGGGTCACTCAGTAAATGGGCTGGAGTCACACACTGAGTTGAGGAAAGTGTTGCCTCCAAATTCCAAAAAGGCCAATGAAACCTGTGCCTCTTTTTTATGTAGAGGAGGGGCCAGATGCAGCAATTTGTCTTTTATCTTCCAAGTGGTATTCTCCACATTACCCACACCACTGGATTCCTAGGTATTTTACTGAGATAGAAGACCCCTGATTTTTTTTCAGCTTTATTTTCTACCCTCTGACATGGAAAGGTCTTAAAAAGAAGCCATTTTGTAAGACAGAGTAGCTGCTACTCACCAATTCCTGTAAGTAAGTGCTCACCAGTTCCAGCAAGCACAACGTCATCGATGTTATGAAGCAGTGTGGTATCTTTTGGAAAAGAAAGACAACTGTGACCCCTGCAAACTAAATTATAACATCCGACTGGAGAGTTGAGATACCTTGGGGTAGGACAATGAAGGTCTATTGCTGGCCTTTCCAGCTGAGAACAAACCGCTTCTGGTGGGCTTTGTGGACAGGTATGGAGAAAAATTCGTTTCCTACTTCAAGGGTTACATACCAGGTACCAGAAAAATGTGTTAATTTGCTCAAGCAATGGCGCCAAATCTGACATGGCAGGGGCAATTGGAGTCACCACCTGGTTATAGATATGATAATTCACCGTCATTCTCTAAAATCCATCTGTCTTCTGCACATCTCAGGTAGGTGTCAAGTGAGAATGTGATGAGACTTGCCAGTTTTGTTTCTTTCAAGGCTTTGATAAAAGCACTCATTTTTGAAATGCCTCCAGAAATGTATATTGCTTTTGATTTGCCATGTCCTAGTGAGAGACAGTACTAGTACCTTCCACTTGATCTTTTCCACCATAATGGCTCTCACTTCATTGGTTAGGAAATTAATGTGGGGATTCTGTCTGTTGCTGAGTATATCTATTCCAATAATGTATTCTGGAACTGTGGAAATAATCACAGATTGCATTTAGGGTCCCATAGGTCCCACAGTAAGAAGCAATCAATCCAAACTTTTTTGATCACTTGGCCATAAGCCCCTGCTTTGAATGGTGGCCCACAATGGAACTTTGGGTCTCCTGGAATCAGGGAGATTCAGAGTCAGTGTGATTCCAGGAGTCCCTGAAAAGTCTGGCTAGTTCCTTTTCCTCAACGCAGTTAATTTGGTAAAAGACCATTAAGTATCTTTCAGAAAGGCTGGAAAAAGGATTCACAATATAAATTTCTGGCTGTTTACGGCATCCTTCCTCAAGAGGTCCAAGCTTCCCTTGATTCAAGGAGTTATGGGTATGTAAACTGTCTAAGTGAAGAGCTGTGACTGTTTTTTATAATTCAGATTAGACTTCTTTTTTTTCTTTTATACAGGCCAAGTAAAAATGTAAGGAGCTTCTTATCTACTCACTTCTAGAAATGCCATGATCAGCTAGCTAACACTTTTGGGCTGCATGACTCACACTAATCTGACTGCAGCTTTGACTCTGCCATTTTTTATGATAACCACACTTATCATGCTTTTGGAGCTTGAGTGCTGATATAAGTCAACTGCTGCCATCCTGGAATCCAAATACTTGTATTGCATTTATATTTCCAGATCAGTGTCTCTGGCCTACAGAATCGGTTTCTTATTCTTGACATCAGTTTAAAAAAAATAGTTTGAAAAAAATGCTAATTTAAATCTGAAAAATCTGCCTCCTTTTCTTATTCTCTAAGGCGTTTGTGACAAATTCCCAGTGAAAATCCCTTCTGAGATCTGCTTTACCTTCTTGAAAAATGTCTGAATCTCAGCCATTATAACATTAACTAAAAGTCACAATGCTCTCTATTATTTTCTGCAGACAATGAGCCTAGACTTCCACGGTAGAAAAAAAGACACAAAGTGAGTCTTGGTCCCTCCCGCTACTTAACGAAAGCAGTTAGCCATCCTTATTCCTTCTCTAGGTCTCAGTCACTTCCTTTGTCATTTTATTTTTCTTTTGAGATGAGAGGAAGTAAGTTGGGAGGGGCTGTGCATCACTCTATAAGCAACCATTTCCCGGGATCTGCTTCAAGATGTTCCCCATGGTGATTTTACTAAGAAACACACAATTAAGCACAGTACTAGCTTTTTCTTAAAGCATTCCATTTCACACTTTATGTGCATTTATGTGTTCTAGACAAGTAAAAGTTAGGGTATGTAATATCCCACCTACCCCACTCCAAGCCCCTCAAGCAGAAGTCATTAGACAAAGATGGGACAGACAAGCACTATTGCCATTTAGTTTCAAAGACATACAAAAGGAGGCAAAGAGAAACACGAGGCCATCTTGCAGCAAGTTGAAGAGGGAAGATGCAGTCCTGACTGAGAGTGAAAGACCAATTACATCCTTGTGAGGAAAGGAGGAACTCACCTAAGAACAGAGTTGAATGCAGGTCTCTCTCATCAAACACCATACCTTCCGACCATTATGTGTGTCTTTAAGGACAGTGTTTAATTTACTGTCACTTAATTTAAGTGCAGTGTTTAATTGGTAACTATATGTTTATTGGAAAGAAATTATTACACTGTGATATTTTATGTCAGGATAGCAAAATAGGAAGAATGGAGCTCATGGAAATATGATATAAACCCATTAGAATCTCTACTACACATTTTCCATTTAATATCCCCTATTTGGCCAGGCATGGTGACTCATGCCTGTAACCCCAGTACATTGGGAAGCGGAGGTGAGAGGATTACCTGAGCTCAGGGGTATATATTGTAGACCTCAGCTCTATAATAAATCAAAAACTCAGCCAGGCATGTGACACATGTCTGTGATTCCAGTTACTTGGAAAGAAGAGACGGGAAGATCACCTAAGCTCGGCAGCTATAGGCTGCAATGGCTGTGAGCAGGCCACTGCACTCCAGCCTGGGCGACAGAGTGACACTCTAACTCAAAATAAGTAAATAAATAGATAAATAAATAAATAAAATTCCCTGTTTAATCTAACAAGTACTATTAGTTTAATATAGCTCATGCATTTTAAAATGCTGTATAAATTTCAAATGCCATATATTTTTCTGTAGGATCTTTTTTTTTCTTTAAAGGCAAATAGATACAGAGTAAAAAGAGGACAAAAAAAAAGAGAGAGAAAGAAAATCTCTCTGGTATTTTGTCAGTTTGGCATTCAGTAATCCTTAGGGGAAACTTGACTTCTGAATTCAGCTTAATAGAAAAAGCCCCTATGAACCCTGTCATGGGAATAACTATTACAGAATTTGACACAAGTGTAGACAAGCAAAAATTCTATAGCAATGAAACAAAATTTTTCTTGACATAAGAAAACTAAGTTTGGTGATTATCAATTAGACAGCAAGAGAAAGCTGATAGGACAATAAACTTGGAGCATAATTCTCCCTAGAGTAAAGGAAATCAAAACCTATCTTCATTCATGTTGAATAATTTGAAACACATATAAGAGCAATTTCCATTAGAGTACTCAAATCATTATTTCAGTTTGCTGAAATAGTCATTTGTGTGATAAAATTGATAATGAATTCTAAAAAAATTAATATATTTTTAATATTCAAGTCATGAAGTTATATCCATTTAATATATTATAAGGCAATATACAACAAAGCAATTGCTCACAATAATGTTTAGTAATGTGAAGTTACAAATTTTTATAAAATTTATTCTTTCAAATAATTTTTCATTATGAAGAAATTAAATGTTGAAAAAATTATTCTGAGAGACATTTAGGCAGTGAATAAGATAATCAATTCTATCACTTAAAATAGTGGAAAAATACTATTGTAGTGAAATCTGTATTTGATAAAATAAATTGCCTCCACACAAGAAAGTAAAACACTTAATATTTTACACTAGAGGCAATTAAAAAGCAAATTGCTAGATTGAAGTCTTGCACTTGTTAAGAACTGAAAAGTCTGAGATTTTACTCTACATGCAAGCTCACAAGTGAGTTCACCTCTGAAGTATGAATGCCTAGCAGAAGACATGAGATTCATTGGTTAGAAGGAAAATTAATAATAACTTTATTACTCACAGCAACAGCAGTAGCCACAGAATCAGCAATTCTTAAATAGCACCAGTTTCCTGAGTCCAAATATCCACAAAGTAAACGAAAATTGCCAGGTAACTCCTCCCATACAGGAGGCTGAACCACAGGGGAGAAACTCTAAGTTTAGGGAACCTGAAGGTTTTATTCTGAACAGCAAGTATGTTGTGCCATGGCTTCATAGCAGGCACTCCATATTTTAAGGCTGTTCACATATTGGTATCCTTGAAAAGATATTCCAGAAAAAAAGTCAGTCCACCTCTGCTTACAAGGTGTGAAGACATGTGAGACAGCCACAGAGAATTGTTTACCACCACTTGCTTATTCAATTCATGTACTGTTTGGGCTAAACAAATATAAAAAATGTTTTGTTTTTGTTGTTGTTCTCAGTATATTCTAAAACTCAGGGTTTACCCTCATGCAATATATCCGTGTAACAAACCTGCACATCCCTTGAATCCAAAATGAGATATAAAATTATTTCTCATTACCACCCTTCCCTCAAGGTGACTTTTAGGACAGTTTTTTTTGTTGTTTTTTTTTTTTTGAGTTGGAGTCTCACTCTGTCACCCAGACTGGAGTGCAGTGGCCACTCCCGGCCACCACCGCCTCGACCTGCTGGGCTCCGGCGATCCTTCCACCTCAGCCTTCCAAGTAGCTGGAACTACAGGCGCACGCCACCACGCCCGGCTGATTTTTTGATTTATTGTAGAGATGAGGTCTCGCCAAGTTGCCCAGGCGGGTCTCGAACCCGCAAGCTCAGGCAATCCACTCACCTCAGCTATCTTAATCTATCTTTATGAAATTTTAATACCGTAGATATACAATATGTCTGTTCCTGAACTGTGTGTATAGCTTTACATTTTATATAAAAAAGTAACACTTTTTCATCCTTCAAAGAAACACATTTTTTTTTCTCATTGTGGGCAGTGTTACCCTTGTTGAGAATAAATGCGTGGCACTCATAAAAACTACCCATCGTATCGTGTTGAAGTAATAAACATTAATGATGACATTTTAGTTAATTTTTATTTAAATGTAAATTATATTCCTTAGCAAAATAATTTTATAGTTTATTCAATAGAGTGCCTAGAAAACTAATAAAGAAAATATATTATTTCACTGATTCTTGACAACTATTTAGTTACAGAATATGACTGTTGCTATCATTATTTAACTGATGAATAGGCGGTACAAACAATTTTCATGTTTTCCAATTCCACAGCCTAGTAAGTAGGATGTAAGGGTTAGAATCTAACTCAGGAAAGCTGATTAAGATCCCATAATCCCTAAACTATGTCATTGATCACCCAAACATAATCTCATAATGAGATTTTTTTTTTACCCACCCTAAATCTCAATCTAATATAGCTACTAAGAAACATAAAATTGATTTTATTCATACATTTTTATTTTACAACTATTTTAGGGCATCTAAGAAGACAAAAATCTACAAAGAGTAAGTGTGGAAGATATAGCAAAAAGCAAAGCAAGAATTAAGATTTATTAGATTTAGTATCAAATCATTTTTCAAATTATTTAACTTGTTATGTCTTATCTGTGTTCTTCCTCTCCTTTATAGGGAAATTCTTTTCACAAAACTTTCTCTAGTCGCTTCTTCTGCTATTGATCAGCCTTCTAAAGAGAGTTCTTCTCTCTTTGCAAATAGTGGTATTATTTCCTGACAAGTGTTTGCCTTGAATGTATTTTAACCTCAAAAGGTGTTCAAGATTAAAATTCTGAATAGATTATTCTATACACATAATAAAGATATCCTGTAAAAACTTTCATAGTTTTTAAACTAAATTCGTATTTTATAATTTTATGTACTTTCCAAAGTCTTTAAATAACCTTCTTTAGAAAGATTAGCACGTTAAAAAAAAAAAAGTATAGCCAACATGGGCATTTAGAGCTTAGCACTGATTTTTTCTACCATAATTATCTGAACACTAAAATAAACAGAAATCTGGATTATTGAGACAGTATTATATGGGGGGAAGGCCCATGGAAGTTTTTCCTCCCTTTCCTCAGGTTTACACAGAAGATCTTTATGCCTCTCTAATAATGTCTGATTATAGTTTTCTCCCTAGCATAATTGTGATGAGTTTCATTTTTGTTTTTGTTGTTTTAAAAGAATGAGAGGAGAGGCATAAAAGAAACAGCTTAAACAAAGAATCAGCATAGGAAAAGATGAAAAAGCCATGGAGAAAAATCTGACAGGAACTACTGTTAAAAAGTGTCTAAGCTGTCAGGGCTGACAGAACTGAGAATCCCAACAGAGTACTGTATCTCAGGAATGTTTAATAAAGGTGAGGGTGTTGGGCATATCCAGGTTGTTGGGTTTTTCTCCACGGCAATACACTTAGTTAATATGCCTTTTAGAAATGTGTGTTAGTTTCATTTCACTTAAATTGTGAAAGGTATTATATATACAAAATAAAGTATGCAATGCATAGGGAAGGTGATATAATAAAAATATAAATAAATACTAAGATGCTCACTGCTCGGTCGAGAAAGTAAAACATTATTAATATCTTTGAAAGCTGCTATTTTTTACCAGACCCTCATAAAGTAATATAAAAGGAAGATTAATATGGAAAGAAGTCATGGCATTTGCCAATCTAACTCTATGGAATTCCATTACCTGCTTAAAACCTAAAGGTCACAGGTTTGGAATTGAAGTAAATAGTAAAACCAAATATTTTAAATGTATGGCAAGCTCTTTGAGGGATAAAAGGTAATATAATTCTATAAACCTAGAGAGAGACTAATAAGATAGCATAGAGTTACTGTGTCATCAGACCATATTGTATGTGTAAAATACAGATCTTAGCTAAGCATAAGGAATTCAATTGTTATATGCCACTGGCAAAGCTCTCATGATACCATATTTAGGAAAGGAAAGATACCTATTGCAGGTAATGGGGCATTGTCTTTAAAAGAAGGACAGACAGCAGCTGATTGTTAACTGTTGTGATGGCACTCAAGCAGTTTTGGTTCACAGAAACTCTTCACTGTCTGCTTCATAGAGGAAAAAAAAATGTTCCTACTAGAAGATTGTTGTGGAGATACTGATAGGAAAAAAAAAAGTATAGAAATTAGAATATGCACGTGTACTCCGTAAGCAGAGAAAAATCATGCTTTATAAAAAGAAGATACCATTTCTAACCAGTTATATGTAATACAGAAGTGTTGCTGGGCACAGTGGCTCACGCCTACAATACCAGCAATTTGGGAGGCGGAGGTGAGAGGATCACCTGAGCTCAGGAGTTTGAGACCGACCTGAGCAACATGGCAAAACCTTGTCTCTACAATAAATTAAAAAAAAAAATCAGCTGAGCATGGTGGCACATGTGTGTGGTTCTAGCTACCTGAAAGGCTGAGGCAGAAGGATCACCTGAGCAACAGGCAGAGGTTGCCGTGGCTGTGAGCATGCCACTGCACTCCAGCCTGGACAACAGAGTAAGACTCCCACTCAAAAAAATTTTTTAAAAAGTATAGAGTGCTCTAGGGTTACATATGGATGTACACATCAACAGAACAGGAGGTGTGAAGATGAAGGAGGAGACTGACTTCATGACACCACAAGCCAAGGAGTGTCAACAGAGGTTTAAAAGGACACCACAGACTCTCCCCTAGAGCCTCCAGAGGGAGTACAACCCTGCCAACACCATAATCAGTCCATTTTGTTAGTTTTTTATTATTCTAAAGACATTTTTAAGGTTCTTTTTTTTTCCAGCAATGAGTATGGAAGCCAGTTCTGATTCTCAGAGAGCGAACCATTCAAAGGAAATAAACACAGGTGGATTTACAGTTCTTTCTTTTCGTATTCACTCTTTTTTTTTTTTTTTTTTTTTGGAGTTGGAGTCTCACTCTGTCAACCAGACTGGAGTGCAGTGGCCGCTCCTGGCCACTGCAGCCTCGACCTGCTGGGTTCTGGTGATCCTTCCGCCTCAGCCTTCCGATGAGCCAGAATTACAGGCATGCGCTACCACGCCCGGCTGATTTTTTGATTTATTGTAGAGATGAGGTCTCGCTGCCCAGGCGGGTCTCGAACCCGCAGGCTCAGGCAATCCACTCACCTCAGCCTCCCAAAGGCGCGGGATTACAGGCTGAGCCACCAAGTCTGGCTCCTATTCACTCCTATAAAAAATATTTCTATTTCTCTGCAAAGAGATGAATTTACCAATTAGGTTGCAAGTCAAGACCAGTGTTTCTAGCAATACAATATTATGTGTCCCCCAACAGTTTTTCCTTCACTCTGTGAAGGTTCTGTGCCCTCTAAGCAGAGTTAGTTAGAATCTCAACTGGAATCTGAGCCCAGACCAGTAACTTTAAGTTTGGTACACTTTCCCAGTAACTTTAAATTTGGTACACTTATGATGCTTGGATCCAGAGTTAAACTTAAGAAATGAAAGAATTGTATCCAATTCAACTCCTTCATTTTGCAAAATCCTTTTTGAAAATGGTAGATTATAACATAGATCTTAAAAAGTAAACAAACTAAAAATGCAAAGCACAATCATTTATATGATGTGGAGAGCATCTAACTTCCTCCCAGGTCAATAAATAAAACATGAGGAGTACCCAAGAAGACCCCTTCATGCCTTCTCCAAACTCTATCTTCTATTTCCAAATATGACCACGTCATTGGTTATCTTCAGTCTGGCCATCAGAGAATACATTTCTAAACTTTTTTGACTAGTTGTGTCTCTATTTTCATTTCTTATTTGTCTATTTTTAAAATTTTTTGATCATAAAGCCCATGCGAGGATTTGTTACCTAAGTATATTGCATGAAGGTGAGGTTTGATTTTTCAGTCGAACCTGCACCCCATAGCACAAGTAGTGAGCAAGGTGTTTTTTTAGTTCTTATTCCCTCTCCCCCACCCTCCATTTACAATGTCCAGTGTGAGTTGTTCCCATCATTGTGACTGTGTGAGTCTATTATTTAGTTCCTACAGTGAATGAGAACATGCAGTATTTAGTTTCCGTGTTGCTGCAAAAGATGTTTTGTTTTTGTTCTTCTTTATGGCTGCATAGTATTCCACAGTATATATGTACCGTTTTCTTTTTTCCAGTCTACTGTCCATGGGCATCTGGATTGGTTCCATGTTTTTGCTATTGTGAGTGGTAATTTCAGCCTACTAATACTGATTTCAGACTCCTCCTTCCAGAACTGTGAAAAAAATATATTTCTGTTGAGTTTAAGCCACTGAGTTTGTGGTGATCTGTTATAACAGTCACAGGAAACTAATGCAGATTTTGGCATAGAATACAGATACCATATCATAGCCATGCTTCTTCCCCCTGATATAGTCAGAAAACAGAGCACTGCCAGATAGAGAGGGCTGGTTAGAGGCATCTTTAAAAAAAAAAAACAAAACTAATAAAGCATGTATTAATTTTTCTATAGAAACCAAGAATCAGAATTTAACTAACACACATAATGTAGCTGAGTAACTCATTCATTATAATAAGGATACCATAACACGTGTCAGAAATATTCCACAAAAACAGTGGATCTATGGGTAAACTTTCAGAATTGATACCCAATTCTCAGGGCCATTCTGACAAAGAGAGATTATGAGGTTTGGTTGTTATGGAAGGGTTTCGTGGACGGGTATCAAAAAGTCAAGTATTATTATCATTGTCAAAGATACTTCAAATTGATAAAAGTGCTTTTTTCCCCCAAAATAATCTAGTTGAAAGTGATGCAGAGGAGGAATAATTTAACTGGGAAACAGCATTATCAGGTGAATAGATTACTTGTCTTGTGATTTTCCTAGACTGAATAATGTGAGAATCCGAAACAGAATGCTAATACATACATTTAAAAAGTGAAGCATAAAAATAATGTATACTGGAAAACAGGTAACAGTAATTAAATACAGGATGTATGAAGATGATTAGAAATAATAAAAGGTAGAGATAGTTAGGGAAGAACAATTACTGAATAACCAAATAACACCTACCAAGAAAGATAAATTACTGCTAGCTCTATACTTTATTCTTTTTTTTTTTTACTTGGGTCTGATTCTATTGCCTAGGCTGGAACACGGTGGTAAGATCACAGCCTACTGAAGCTTTGACCTCCTGGGCTCAGATGGTCCTCCCATCTCAGTTTCCTGCATAGCTGGGACTACAGGTGTGTACCACTATATCCAATTTTTAAAATATTTTTTTTTGCAGAAACAAGGTCTTGCTATGCTGCCTAGGTTGGTCTTGAACTCCTGGGCTCAAGCAATCCTTTCTTCTTGGCCTTCCAAAGTGCTAGGATTGCAGGCTTGAGTCATTCTTCATTCTGAAGTATATTCTTGATCAGTTATGAGCAAGAATGTTATCTTAGTTCAGGCTGCTATAACAAAAATATCCTAGACAGGTGGTATAAACAACAGAAAATTATTTCTCTCATTTCTAGAGTTGGAGAAGTTCATGGTCAAGGTGCTGGCCAATTTAGTTCCTTGTGAAAACCCTCTTCCTTGTTTGCTTATTTGCTGTATTGTCCCTGGTAGAGAGACAGACAGGAAGCAAGCCCTCTCATGTCCTTTACATAAGAGCCCTAATTCCACACTGAAGTCTCTAACCTTTGCAACCTAGTTACCTCTAATGTGTCCTATCTCTGACTCCTGTTGCAGTGGAGGTTAGTGTTTCAAGGTATGAATTTTGGAGAGACACATATCTTCAGTCCAAGTGTTTTTACTTTTCATAGGCTAAACCTATCTGCCTTTTCAGGTGGTCTGAACATAAACATCTAAATGCATATCTGAGTTTAACACATCCTGGTATCGATCTCAATTTGTATCATTAGTTTTCAATACCACCCTGTTTACATATTGCTTTTTGCTCCAAATTGTTTTCAATAGTGAAATTTCCTCACTTTTTAAAGTGATAATCATTTCATAAGAAATTTTGTAAATAATATATGTTAACTCATTTAGTTAGTGAGCAAATATTTAATAGGTGACTTTTCTTGGAAAGCATTTCTGGACCTGACATTCTACAGTATCTTCGAGGAACAGAGAAAAAAAAAACGTGCAAATAAAATATATGTGTGAATATTTCAGCTGTGAATGAACGCTATAGAGGAAAAGTGTAAGACGAATAGTGAATTCTGGGGTGAAGTGGAGGAAGCCAGGGTTGCTCTTTTGAAAAGGACACAAAGAAACATTTACAGGAGGCAACATTTGAGCCCATCTCTGAAAGAGAGTTCCTCATTCGTGTAGTTTTCTGAAGAAGAGCAATCTAGTCAGGAAGGTCCAGTTCAAATAACCCTTTCTGAGAAAGTGCTGGGTTTGAAAGGACAGTGGGGAGTCCAGGATGGTTGGATTGGAGACAGCAAGTAGGAAAAAATGTTGGTTGAATTCAGAGATGCAAGAGAAGTCACAACTTACGAACATTGCAGGGCTGTGGCTTTTATTCTGGGTCAGATTTGTTCTTGCAGTATTTGAGCAGAGAAAAGAAAATTTAACCAAAAAAGGTAAAGTTGTTCTTCCCATTAGGACAGGTCTAGAACTACAAAATAAACACAAGGAGTGCTACCTATACCATCCGTTTGTTCGCTATGAAAAATATTTCTTTAAAAGAACCATTTTTGTTCCCCCCTTTCATTTTTTTCAGTTGTTATTAGTGCTTATTTTTACTTTATGAAATATTTAGTTCATATTTCACCTGTTGATATTTTTTGCCACTTGAATATAAGGCAACAGAGATACGATATTTCAGTCTTATCACTTCAACAAACAAATAGTGAGCATTTACACCATTTTACGATAATTCACCTTTATTGTTGAGCTGAAACTCTGTCAATACATGTGTTTATCATTAGACACTAAATGATATTTACATAGATAGACACTAGACACTAAAAATATTTACATATTTCTCAATATTATAAGGCAATTAATGCTTTGCATCATGAAGACTGAATACATATGTAACAAAATAATAAAAAGGAAAAATAAGTAGTTCCTTATCAATAAGTCACATGCCACCCAAAGTTTTGTGCTGTCCTGGCATGGTGCTGATATAAATTATGTGCTAACTAAAGAATTAGGCATATAGGAATTTCAGCCTAGTTTGATTGATGAGGATCATGACCTTGTTCAAAGATAACAATAATAAAAACAATCAGATTGTTGGTGCATTTTGCATAGAAAGTAGCCTTGCTTGAAGTCGTAATTCATTTTCATACTTTATAAGATTTATTTGGAGTAAATAAATTTTTCTATCAAAACAAATCCCCAGGCCAAAATAAAACTCAGTGTTCGCTTGTCAGGAAGACATCCATTCCTATGAGAAAAACTGCTGAATTTTCAATGTGCCTGATTGTACTATTTTCAGATCACACATTGACAAGCATTTTGCCCTGAAGATGGTATGGTCAAGCCTGTTTAAAATTCATAGATATTTTTCTCCTTACCAAGATGAAGAGTTCAGCATTGAACATTTTAGGTAGGTTAAGCCACCCCCCTCAAAACAAAAAAACTTTAAATGTTCCTGCCACCCTTCTTATCATGCAACCTGAACAACTTTGACAACTATTTCTCTGCCTACCAGAATCTCATTACTACAAACCATGGCATACCATTTAGTTTAAGGCTTGCAGAGGGTGTTTTTTTGTTTGCTTGTGTTTTGTTTTTGGTTTTTTGCACAAGAATGTTCACTTTCTTTGTAAATTTGTGGAGTGTGACACATTGATTTGAAGTTAATTTTTTGTGCTTTCCTATAACTATGTTCTAAGATATTTATCTATAATGTTGATCTTTAAACATTCAAATTGGATTATTATGAAGTTTGAGCCTTTTATCATTTAGGTACCGCTGCCATCTAAATTTATTAGTGTAAACTATGAATGTAAAGCTTACTCTTGAAAACATTGTGTAAGAAGTATTGTTTCTCTAGCTTTTCAGATCCTGAGGAAAGACAGATTCTTTTTCATTTATAATGAAACAGATGGTCCATCACTTTAGGTTTTGAGGAGGATTACAACATAACTAGAGACTTTCTGAAGAAGATTAAAAGTTGTGGTTAAAAATTTGGATCATACTCTGGAATCATAACTTTTTCTATCTGTTAAGAAAAAGCTGAACGTCCCCAGTCAGTATGATTTAAAGCAGGAATCTGAACTCAAAACTCCTAAGTTGAACTTAAAGGAATGAAATGTCCAGGGTGAAACAGTGGCAAAGGTAGTGACGACCTTTCTTCTAAAGCAAGCTGCTTGCTGTGCCAGGCGGAAAAGAAGACAGATTTTCCAGCTTTGTCAATTCTTCAATTAAAGACATAACTCTATTTTAAAATTATGAAAAAATTATTTCATCTTAAATTGCTGTGTAACAAATCACTACAAAACGTACTGACAAATGGCTCTCAGCTCTGGGCTCACAGCTCCGTAGGTCAGAAGTAAGTTTGTTTTCTCAAAGTTCTCTGCTGAAGTTCGCATAAGGCTGAAATGAAGTTGCTGATGAGGCTGGACTAACAAAGAGCTGTTGGGGAAGAATGTGCTCCAAGCCACATTTAATTGTTGATACAATTCACTCTTCTTATGGCTATAGTACTGTAGTCTGTATTTCCTTGCTGGTTGCTGGACACAGCTGTCTCCATGGCAAGCCATGGCAGACCAAAACGCTCTTATTTGTAATCTCTTTGGCTTTCTCTTATGCTACCAGCCATAGAAAATCAGAAAGCTTAACCTTCCTTTTAGAGAGTGCCAATGATTAGATTGTGTCCTCCCAGATAATCACTCTATTAATTAAAATGGGGAGTTAACTCCAAGCTAACCGAATGCTAACCTTAAGTTTATTTGAAAAAAATGCCTCACAGAGGAAAGATCTCTTGGTCATTGAAAGTAACATAGAATCATGGTTGTGATATCCTTCTTATTTCAGTCATTGAAAGTAACATAGAATCATGGTTGTGATATCCTTCTTATTAGTGGGGGATCTCAGGAGGGGTGGATGTTTTGGAAATCCACCTACCACCGTTCCTCAAGACACTTTGTGGCCCAAACAATGTAAATGTGTGATGTAGACCTCTGAGGGCACAATTTTTGTCCCAATTCAATTTGTATCTCATTCTAGAGATGCCCTAGTTTAGCCCAACGTCAATCTCTCTTTTGAATGTTGCCACTTTTGACTAATATTTCATTTCTGAGTTTAAACTTTTAAATCTTCAAATGGCCAATGGCTACTTACATTTCTTAACTCTAGCATTTATTTTTATATCATGCTGTTCAAAGAACTGGTTGCCTTGACTTTTGGAAATTCTGGGAACGGATGCGGCCGGTTTCTTTGATTTTCCAGTGGTCTCTCCACAAAAGCAATTATCACTTTACTTGTGTTTTCTGCCTTTTTCTTCCACTGGAGCAGCTAGAACATTTGCACAGCATTTTTTTTTGACATACAATGTTACTTATAGGCTTACTTCTCTCCCAACTTCCCACACCTGTACCAACTGAATTTGTCATCTACTGTTTCAAAGGAAAAGGAAAAGAAGAAAGAGAAAGAGAGAAAAGAGAAATGAGGAGGAAAGAAAGAGAAATAATGAATGAAATATTAGGAAACTTTCAACCTGCTAGCATTAAGTCTCTGTCTCTCCCTACATTTCCCTCTTGTAATGAATAGTTCTTGGGCGCCAGGTACTGTCCTAGTTCTTGGGTATAAATTTGTGGACAAAATAATAGCCTTCAGAAGTTGCAGAAGAGAGTAGACAACAAACAAACTCGGTTTGTATAATATCAAATTAGATACGTATATGGAAAAAAGAGACAAAGCAGGAAGAGGAAGATAAAGTATCTTAAAGCTGATGTTCCCCAAAAGGGTGCCTGACCTCAAACTAAGCAAAGTAGAAACCAAAGAGAGGCCCAAACTTTACTTGTAGGATGTCCACTTGTATACCTAATCCTGAATTGTACCCTACATCTTTAAAATAAAACATATTAAAAAAGAAAAGAAAACACTTCTATAAAAATGAATCATTTAAATATATTTTGATTTGGCCACATAACGGTATATACTATACAGTCATTGAAAATGTATTTCATAAGCATATTTAATCATGTAAATACAACATGATGCGAAGTGAATAAAAGCAGGAAAGAACTGGTGAACAGAAGGTTGTGATTACGTCACTAAAAAAATAAAAATAAAAATAAAATAGAGTTGATGTTCCATAAAGTCTTCCCTGAGAGAGTATTAATTGAAAAAGACTTGAAGGTAATAAGGAAAAGAACAGAAAGTATCTGCAGGGAAGAGCTGCCAGACAGAAAGCAGGAAGACCAAGGCTCTGAAGCTGAAGCATGTCTGATGTATTTGAGGAACAGTTAGGAAGGCTGTGTGGTTACAATAGATGGGAAGAGGCAATATGAGAGTAACAGAAAGTCTTGTATGTCACAGTAAAGACTTTAGCTTTTAATTCTAAGTAAAATAGGAGGTCATTGGTTGAATTTGACCAGGACAATATGTTTTGGCTTCATTTCTAAAGGATCACTCTAGGTGCTCTGCTGAAAACATGACACAGGAGGCAAAAGACGGAGGTAGGGAGGCCAATTGTGCATAGCAGTGATTATCCCAGCAATGTGTTGGTCTACATTTCTGTCAGCTTTTTGGTATATACCAGGTGGTAAATAAAATTATTACTTTAGTTTAAAACTATTCACACAAAAAAGAATAACTAGAAAATACATGCACATAAAAACCTTGTATTTTTATTGCTTAGTATTAAAGTATATATTTCCAGGTTGAATTATAATAAATAGCAGAATGCAAAATTCTGAAGTGTTTTGTTGTACTTCAACAAGAAGTCATATATAAAATTTATCCTTGCCAAAGTGGTTTAGCCCAATACCGATATTTTGGAAAATAATAATTTGTATGAGCTTGATTTGACTCTCAGCATTTCTGTTAACTTTCCAACTATTTTGTGAATATGAATGAACACTGTCTATATGCCCAATGCCAATAACTTAGTGTATATCAACAATTATTGGGTAGATTACTATTTAACAAGCACCTAACTGGTCTTCCTGACATGCATTCATTGCTCTAAACAGCAGAGAGAATGATCCTCCTAAACCCTATACTATTATTCTATTTTTTATTTTTAATGTATAGGGATACATAATAGCTGTACATATTTATAGGGTACATGTGATATTTTGATACAAGCATGCAATGTGTAATAATGAAATCAGGGTTATTGGGACATCCATCACATCAGACACTTATCATCTCTTTTTGTTGGAAATATTGTAAATGTATTCTTCCAGTTATTTTGAAATACACAAAATATAATTGTTAACTAGAGTTACTCTATTGTGCTACTGAACAATAAATCTTATTCTTTCTATATAACTATAGTTTTGAACCCATTAGACAACCTCTCTCTGTAACACCTTCATGCAACACATCCTGTCCTCTGGTAACCACTATCTTAATCAATACCGCCACAGGATCAATCTTTTAGCTCCCACTATTTAAAATTTTAAGAACCACTTTTTCTTCTGCATATAAATTCTGAACCTTTTACAACTGTGCACACAATCATTCGTGATTGGCTCATTTTCCATGGATAATTTCACAGTCCTTTATACCTTCCCTACTAGCACCTATTATAATAAAATAAATCACTTTATGAAAAGTTATTTCTTTTGAAGTGCCCAAGTTCATGACTGAAGTATATTAAGAATAGTATAAGGATTTTGACTAGACCAAATTAAAGTGTGTGTTTATCATTACACATAGATGTGTAGATAGTCTGAGGCAGTGGGTATATCATTATTTGTTTACTTAGAATGACTTTCACATCACTTTATATTTTAAGAGTTATATGCATATTTGTTCAAACTTAATAATAAATTGCTAGGGAAAATACTAGGTTAAAATCAAGTGCCCTTTTAAGTATGCTGGATTAAAAATATGTAAAAACCTATAAGCTGATTCTGATACTGTTGATTATAAAACAAACAGTACGAATTTTTGACCCTTTTTAGATCACATTTAGGAAGGTAGGTTGCTGAGATGAATTATCATGATAGCTTGGCTTCATCTATGAAGCCGTTTCATGCAGAGATTTGGAAGACAACTTTGAAATCAGGCTCTGGTGTACTTTCTAATGCATTTGAAAACCACTGTGGGATTTATTTCTTCAGAGACATTGCTCATGTCTACATGAAGCAAGCATAGCTGGACTTACTCTATTACAGAGTCTTGAAATAAATTGTTGTGACCCACATAACTTGCTTTCTATTCTCTTTCAGAAATGTATATAATTTCTCAAGGGATCTTGAGAAATGCTGTGGCATGTCAAACGGTATTACGTGTCTTGATGATAAAGTCTGAAGATTCATACAGAAAAAAATATATATATATATACACACACACACACAGATATTATGGAAAAAGAAAATAGGGCATTCGAGGTCATTTTGGGGTGATGAGTGCGACAAGTTGAACAGCTATGCAGGTCACCTCTAATGCCATGTCACATGCCTCTTTTTCTGCCTATGAAATAAGGAGGTTGGCTTGATAATTTGGGGATTAATAGAACATCATAAATTAGAAATGCAGTATTAAAACTCTAAAATCAGAAGTATACTCATTAGTGTAGTATTAGATTTTGCATACATCGAGAAAAATATTTTCTTCAAACCTATGTTGAATATTCCAATTTCAAAAGAAATGTATGAATGAAATATTTAATTGTTTGTAGCTCACATTTTGAGTTGCAGCTGTGTAGGTATTATCGTTTTCACTATCTGAAAGCATCTTTTCAAATATAGCACCTGAAAATGAGTCTTTTTATTTTTATCCTTATCAACTGTATTACATTTGGTTACACATATTTTACATTATATGTTACCATATTCATAAGTAGGTAGGATAGGTCAATAGGAGAGAGTAGAATAGAATTGAAACTATAAATCACAAATTATGTTCACTTTGAATTCTTGCTATTCTTCCTTCCCCACCGTCATGGAAGATTTGTCTTCCGTAAAACCAGTCCCTGATGCCAGAACTGTTGGGGCCCACTGCTTTAGGAGACAAAAAGCATCCTGGTTGAAAACCACCACGTTAAGGTCAAACGTAGAGTGATGTTGCTAGCAAAGCAGAGGAATTGTGGGAAAATGCTGTCTTTTTGGATGGTAGGTATTTCTCTTTTAGTTTTGTGTCATTGTTATTTTCTCCCAAGAATTTCAGACATAACTTGCTAGTGTGAATCACTGTTCCAGAGTTTTCTAATTGTCTCCTTTTGTTTATCTTAATTCACTTCACATCACCATTTTATAATATTGGCCACTTATTTCTCTTGATTCCTTTGGATTCTAGAGAAACAGTCTGTTATTTTATTTTATTTTATTGTTTATTTTTATTCTATTTTCCTAATTTGTTCTTGACTTCCCAAAGTATCCTCTGCTCCAATACTTCAGAGCCTTACTTTCTTTTCTTTTCTTTTCTTTTCTTGAGTGGGAGTCTCACTCTGTCCTCTAAAATGGAGTAAAGAGCAGAATCATGGCTCACTGAAGCTTAGACTTCCTGAGATCTGACAATCCTTCTGCCTCAGTCTCCCTTTTAAATGGGACCACAGGCATGTGCCACCACACCAGACTACTTTATTTATTTATTTATTTATTTATTTATTTATTTATTTATTTATTTATTTTTGTAGAGAAGAGTTCTCACTATGTTGCCCAGGTGGGTCTCAAACTCCTGGGCTCAATCAATCCTCTCACCTAGGCTTCCCCAAAAGTTAGGATTACAGGCATGAGCCACTGCACTAACTCAGAATCTTCTTTTAATAGTCAGTTGCTTTTAAGGCTTTTTCTCTGCATTATGATGTCCTGTGTCACTCAGAGTGCAGGTTCTGGAGTGAAACATCCTGCACACAAGATGTATGACCTTAGGCAAATATCACCTCTATGGATGGCTTGTTTTTGTTTTAATCTGTAAGATGTGAAATAATATATACTTCATAATTTTAAAATGTAATACATATAATTCATTCAGCATAGCTTCTGGTACATAGCAAGCTCTCAATAAATGTTGAATAGTGTGGCATAGGACTTATTTCTTGCTGAAATTGAAGATTTGCTTGTGTTCGCTTTAGATTATTTTTCTTTGAGGATCAAGATCTCAGGTTTTTAGACATGATATTCCAAATTTCTAGCATATTGTTATTGTCTGGTATATAGGAGATGTTGAATAATAATTTTTGGTTATGAGATTATTATTTGGTAATGAGCTGCATTACCAAAGCCTGAAGTAAGATACAATAAAGATATTTAAGAATGGAAATTTCATTTTATATCATCAACATTTAACTGTTGTAGAACTTTCTTTGATTAGATCAATGTGTCAACTCAAATCAATGAATGTTCTTGTCCTTGGATTGTTATATTTGCCACATTTGGTTAAAAAGCCCTAATATTTTAACTACCTAGCAGATAAATAGTTAAACAATTAACCAAAAATTGGTAACTCTTAAAATCTTCAAAACTTCACTTTAAAAAGACATTTAAATGTAAAACAACAAAATAATAATATTAATAAATAAATGTATTTTCTATACTAGTCAAATAATGAATCGCAAGAAATTGACCCAGGTTATAAGGCATTCAAATATGAGTCAGACAAGTCTTCTATTCAAAGTAGCTCAATATAGAAAGAAAACCCTTTTTGAAAAATAAATGACCTTAATACAAGGCAAGTGGATTGGTAGAATATATCTTTGGGATATAAAGAAAAGATAGATTAATTTAACCATAATTTTTTGGAGGTATCAGACAGACTTGATAGTGTCAATTTAACTAACATTTGAAAAATGGTAGTATACTTTCTAGGAAAAAAAGTATATCAGTTGTAGGAAATAACTTTAATAAAAGTATTGAGTTGTGGTGATACAGTTCATATCTATACAAAATTTTGTCATGAATGAAAAACAAATTTGTGAAAAATATAGGGGAAAGAAAACACCAAACTATTAGACAGTAAGCAGTTTTTAAGGGACATTGAAGCTACCATGCAAAATGATCTTTACTTAGGCAATACTGACTTAGTAGATATGAATTACCTGGGTTTATAATGCAAAGTTTGTTCAGTATGGAGTTGTGTTGGTTGAAAAAAAAGAATGAAGCCTGGGAAGCAGAAACTGATCAAGCAAGAATGGATCGAGATCTCAGCAAACTTGTGCTCTAGAATGAGATCTCTGTAGAGTACAGTGGGAGATAATTAATAGTTCACATGTTGCATGCAGCTGATAAAATTCTGCTGGACATTAGAGATGGCCATAAAGTTAAACTGAAGGAAAACATCAATATATTAATAGATGTAATTCTATACAAATTTATTTAAAAGGGTACTTTGTATATATTTTAAATATTAAATATACAGAATAAAACATGGAAAATGATAAATGAAAAGGATCTTTGCCAAAAGAATCAGAAACTTTCAACCATTAAAACTTGTTATAGTGGAAGCTGATAGAAAAGTAATATGCATTAAAAGTCTATCAGTAACGTTTCTTAGTGTTTCATTATTTTATAGGTCTGTCAGCAATATCCAGCAATATGTATTGGCAAAGAATAAATATTAGGATATCACAGTCATCTTAAAAAGCTTAGAGTAACTTTCGCTGATTGTTGTTTCATTTGACACTATATCATGAAGTTTATATTAACATTAGTAATGTCAAACTCTTTTGCAGACAAATGAGATAGCAATATGTATTTAATGATATCTTGACAGTATATTGATGATCACGTTGCAACATTTATATGGGAAGATAAGTATTTTTAATGTGCTGTCAGATTAAACCAGCTAAAGAAAAATGTGCTTGAAATGTTCTACTGTTACTTTGAAGGTCTTTCACATCAAGGTTCAGAAGAGTAAAATATAGTGAATTATAGCATTTTATATTTTAGATGTTTTTTAACAAATGTATGAGACTATTAGGTTTTAAAGTGTTTGCTTCTCAAGGCAATAATAATAATAATAATTGTTGGATGTCTGTTGACACAAACATGCGGTCACAGTTATGGCTATATACTTATTTGTCATACCAGCTCTATTCTAATGTTAAAAAATAATATGATAATTTTATGTGCAACAGTAGTACAAAAATAGAAAAGGTAAAATGAATGAAGGAAAGCAAGAAAACATTGTCCGATCTTATGGAGGTGATGAATTAGTGTAATTTATTGTGAAAATTATTAAGTAACTGTATTTTACAGATCGACATATCTCTGTAATGATTCTGTCATTTACCTTTGTCATATTAGCAGAGTGCTAGAATTTCAGATAATTTCATTTTGTTCATGAAGGAACAAATCATTAGATGTATCAGAAAAGTTAATTCAATTGCAAAAAGAATTGCCATTTATTTTAGTTGGGAAATGAATACTTATTTTAATGTAGATTAGAATAAATTTTTACTTCTGTTTTAGTCATCTACAAAACCATGTATAAAATATAACAAAAGGCAAAACAAAAAAGATAATTCATTGTCATATATCTCAAACAGTTTCTATTTACATATATTTTCTTTATCATTTCCATTGGAAGACAGATCTGCCAAAACATAATTTGCCTCAAAATTTAAAGGCACTTCATTCAAACACCAAAGTTAAAAATCACTTTTAAATAATTTTGATCTTATTGAGTTTTATGAAATATTGAATGCAGTTTACCATAATAACGACAAAAAATGCAAATGTAGTCTCAAAATTGGAATCGTAGTCTCAATATCACAGACACAAAATATATTAGATTGACAAAACAAGAAAAATCTAGTTCTGAACCTAGCACAATGTAAACTTGAACAACAATGTTTTATTTTCTTCTAAGTTTTTAAAGTAAAACATGAATCACAATAATTTATACACAAATAACATTAACAGTGAACAAAATGAAAAGTGTGCAAAATTCACAAAAAAAGTGATCTTCAAAACACATCTTGAATCTAAACAATTTTTTCTCATGACCTTGTTTCATACAAGCACCAAACACCACCATCTGCATTTGGGCGATGGAAGTAGCTAATTAGTCTTTCCTTCCACTTTTAAGTATGGTCACTTGCCACATAATGACTTCAACGACAAACCACACATGTGAAGCGGCCCTGTAAGATTACAACGTCACATTTTCACTGTTCCTTTTCTATGTTTAGATGTACAGATACTTACCATTGTGTTACAATTGCCTACGGTCTTCAGTGCAGTAGCATGCTGTGCAGATATGTAGTTTAGGAGCAATAGGCTATAACAGATAGCCTACTGTATAGGATATATCATCTAGGTTTGTGTAAGGACACCGTATGTGTGATGTTTGCACAATGAAGGAATTCTCAGAACATATCCCTGCCTTTGAGGTATGCATGACTGTATTCTTCCATACGCATAAAATATGTTCTCCACATCAAAGTGGGATTTTTAAAAAATTAGCAAATGTTATGTAATTCCTACCCAGAAAGTCCCCAACAACTACCCAAAGCCCTTGGAATAAAATAGAACTTCTTGCTATAACCTATATGTCAATATTGAACATTACTGTGGCTCATTTTGCTATCTTTTCTCCATTCCAATCATAATATCTTTTCTTCCATTCTCAAACACCTCACAAAATCTCCTAAACCAAAGACTCAACACTTGCTTTTTCAGACACATGACACACTTTTCATTCTGATATCTGAATATCTTGCTCTCTTTTTTCTGTGTCTCAAAGGTCAGAAGTCTTTTTTTTTCTTACAAACTTGTATTTTAGAAAGGTAACTTCAATCTCCCTCTATTCTATTTCTTTATCCTAGTTTCTTTTTCTTTGTGTAATTACATGATGTCATTGCTAAATATTTGTGGTTTTTATTTCTCTCCACTTCAATTATACCAACATGCTAAGGAACTGTTTTTGTCTACTTTAATGTGTCTACTGAACAGGATGTACTATCCAGCACACTGGAAATGTACTGAAAATGCAATGCAATTTTAGTCAATAAATGAAATAGACAATAATTGACATCATGTAAGATTTCTCCTGGCACTTAAAACAGAGAATTTCTTCAAATAATTTTTATATGGGGAATAAAATGTTATCTGTAATAATCTACCTGATAGAATAGTAGGTTTTGTAGAATTATTTAATTCACTATCATTTCAGAGCACAATTCAGGAAAAGCAAATTTTTTGGATTAAGGTATAAGGGAAGGACATACAAAACAATGTGATCTCAGAGGCAGCTTTGTAGAATTCAAGTTTGGTCTTTGCGGAATAAATAAATTAGAAGAATAAATGATGAGGGCCTTCATATACTGTCTATAAATTCCTCTCAATGAGGTTTTGGATCAAAGTTTGCCAATAGAAAGTCTGAGGTTACATTTTGTGCAAGGACTTAGGAGCTTTAAATATAGTATTAAACCTCCACCAAGAAGTAAATGAATTATAAATCACATAAATATATATTATTTAAAATATGTCCAGAGTTTTGAAGTTTGAAATTGAAACTTAGAATGACTGCTATCCTTTTAATTGTCTACTATGGTTGAAAGCATTCCCTGTGGATCCTAGCTGACTTTTCAACTGCAAAGACTCCTTTCTATGAAAGAAAAATGTCACAAATGATGTAAAAGAGTGAAGTCACTTTAGACATTTCTTTATTCCATGTTGGAACTGTTTCTGAATCTTTAATCTTAAAAGCCCCTCAAGATTTTTTCTAAAAGTGGAGTCGAGAAATATGTTTTCTAAACTCAAAATTTAATAGTAGAAAAATAAATGTAAAATTAAAACACGGACTTTATGAAAAATATTATTCTCTCAGTCTTTGTCCTTATATATTTATTTGTAATTCTTTTTTAATATGACAAAGTCCAGAAGATCAGATTTATGTTTATTGTGATATTTTCCTTATTGCAAAGAATAAAGAAGAAAGCTGTCATTTTTGTTTATTTGCTTGTTGTTTTTCCAAATGGCTCTGTCTTTGGGTTGGTCAAAAAAGAGACGACAAGTCTTTAAAATTAATTCTGATATTTTAAATGATTTTACTTATATATCTAGATTAGAAAGGAAATAGCAAGTTTTTCTTAAAGTAAATGATTTCTCTTACTACCAATAATTCATTAATATTTAATGACAATACTAAAGAGTAAAAAACACAAATTGCTATAATATATGCTGAAAATATCATGGATGATTAAACTTTTAACATTAATTTGATAGTTTTTGTTTGTACTAATTTGATGATTTATTACTGTGTTATTTTTAAGTACTAGTATTTAACAAGAGTGTTGAATGACCATATTGTCCACATTTTATTATGTTTTAAATAGCTTTTAATAGCTTTTTGTTTATTTGGTATGATGTACAATGTAAAATCAGTTCCTTGAGGTACATTTTAAAAAAGGAGAAATTCTCTCTTAAAGTGGTTACATGTATAGTATTTCTTATTTGATATATTTATGAACACACTAGATGACTAAATGTTATAATTTGTATACACTCTCTTTCTATATATATAATAAAATCTGGAAGCAGATCACTTTACATTACATAGGAAGTAATCTTGACTAGAATGCGGAATAAGAAATGGAGAAGAGATTTCCTCTCACACACATAGAAAAAAACGTATACATACCCACTTGCTGTAAAGCCTACTCTCAAAAACTAAAGCCTCATAATACTGCATTCTAATAAAGTTATATATTTGAAATTTATGGCTTATCGTAAAAATAGTTACCATTTAAATTAAATTCAATATACATTAGGTGCTGTGCAAACATCTCAAAATAGACAGATCAGTTTAGCTTCCTTACCACTCAGCCAGGTGGAAGAATTGAGACTTGGTGACGGCACATAGGTTGGCCAAGGAAACTCAACTTTTCATGCTTGAGTGAGGACTGGTTTACACAAAACTCTTATGTTTTAACATTGCATGTTTTTTGAAGCCTCAGGTAAATACATGTATTTTGAGTTAAGAACACATTTGTCAAATTTAGAAAATAGAAAACAAGTAGTAAATCATTCACGTTACTCTTTCTCATGTTATCTCTTAATCTGATAAAAAGAATCTAACCTCTGAAGCAAAAAGTACAGTAGAAAAAATGTATACCTTTATGTATCTATTTTTATTGTACTGAAACATATATAACACAGTTTTCCATATTAACCATTTTAACTGTACTGTTCCGTGGCAGTAAATACAGTCACATTTTTATGCAACCATAGCCTCTATTTCCAGACCTTTTTTCACCATCCCAAGCTAAAACTCTGTGGCCATTAAACAACTCCCATTTCTTTTTTCCATAACTGCTATTCTAATTTCTGTCTCTGAATTTGGTTATTCTAGGTACCTCATATAAACGAGATCAGACACTATTTGTCCTTTTGTGTCTGGCTTATTTCACTTGATCATAATGTTTAGGTTCATTCGTATTATAGAATGTATTGGAATTTCATTCTTTTTAAAGGCTGAGTAATAGTCCATTACATGTACATACCACATTTTGATTATCCTTTCATCCATCAATGGGCATTTAGATTGTTTCTACATTTTGGCTATTATTTAATAATGTGCTACCAGGATGCAAAAAATATTTGCTCAAGCCCCTGCTTTTAATTATTTTGATGTGTAATCAGAAATAAAATTGCTAGATTGTATGATAATTCTATGTGTTTTGGGTTTTTTTGAGGCGCAATCATACTGTTTTCCACTGTAACTTGACCATTTCACATCCCCACCAACAACACACAAGGGTTGTAATTTGTCCCTATGCTCATCAACATTTGTTATTATTGTATCTTTTTTCTTTCTTTTTAGCCATCCTAATGGATATGATGCAATATATCACTGTGGTTTGATTTGCTTTTCCTTGATGATTTGTGATGTTGAACATTGTTTGATATACATATGATCATTTGTATAGCTGCCTTGTAGAAATATCTATTCAAATTCTTTCTCCAATTTTAAATCAGGTTGTTTGGATTTGTTGTTGCTGAGTTTGAGCAGTTCTTTAAACATTCTCAGATATATAATTTGGAAATATTTTCTTCAATTCTATGGGCTTCTTTGTCATTCTGTTGAAAGTGCCACTTTGTGAACAAACGTTTTTATTTTGATGTAGCACAATTTAACCATTTTGCTTTTGTTGCCTGTGTGTTTAAAGTCATATTTAAAAAACATGGACAGATCCAAAGTTATAAAGTTTTTTTCTTTTTGTGTTCTTCAAAGAGTTTTATAATTTTAACTCTTATATTTAGATCTTTCATTTATTTTGAGTTAATTTTTGTATCAGTTATAAGGTAAAGGTCCAACTTCATTCTTTTTGCGTATAGATACCAAGTTTTTCCAGTGCATTCATTGCAAAGACTGGTCTTTCCCCTTTTAAATGTCCTGGCACCCTTGTCAAAAATTATTTAACCGGATATGTGAAGTTTCATTTCTGGGCATTCTATTCTATTCCGTTTCATTCTTCTATATGTCTGCCTTTATGCTGGTGCCACAGTTTTTATTACTGTGGCTTTGCAGTAATTTTGTGTGAGTCCTTCAATTCTATTCTTCATTTTCAATATTCTTTTGTCTATTCAAGGTTTGCTAATATTACATATGTATTTCATTATGAGTTTTTCTATATCTGTCAACTTGTCTTTGGGATTTTGAAAGGGATGGCATTGGATCTCCATGCCCATTTGGGAAATATGAACATCTTAACAACATTAAGTATGCCCGTTCATGAGCATGGAAAGTCTTTCAGTCTATTTGTGTCTTGAATTTTTTTCAGCAATGTTTTCTAGTTTTTAGTTATTCAATAATTTTCCTAATTCCCTTATTGGATTGTTCGTTGTTTATATAGAAATAAAATTGACTTGAGGATGTTGATTGGGTATCCTGAAACTTTACTATTTATTAGTTCCAACTGTGTGTGTGTGTGAGTGTGTGTGTGTGTGTGTGTGTGTGTGTTTGTGTTTGTGTGTGTGTGTGTGTTTCCTAATGTCAGAGATGTGGTCGGGAGTTCCATTGTTTGCTACACACACAAAAAATGTCAATCACTGAGACACTGAGTATGGCTTCATTATTTTACAGGAGATGTGAACCAGAGAGATGGGAGCTTAACCTCAAACTTTCCTTCCTCCTCCACTAAGGTTAAGGGTTTATATTGCTGGGAAGGAAAACAGAAGGGACAAGGAAGAAGAGTTAGTCAACAGGTAGCAGGTAGTCTAGTATCTCACTGTAATCCCATACAGGAAAATAGGAATTAAGGAGGGGTAAAGGGGTGAAAACAGTCAGCAGTCACCAAATGCGTTTCACTGTACAAATGTAAGTTTCTTAACTTTCAGTTCTATCAGTATTTGGAGTTTGGAAAATTGGGATGCTTTCAGGCCCTCCTATCCATTGATTCCTTAATCATGAAGAATCTGGTTGATCTCTCCTGTTGCTTCATGCTGACTGGGCATGTCGTGGGGTAATAATGAGGAATGAAAGCATCACACCTGGATATGGTGAGTCCACAGCTTAACATCAGTCAACTAGACAGACGAGTGTGTGGCCAGCAGCACTCTAAAAGGGCTGACCCATTGTGGTCACAGCTGGCCTTCAGCCTGGTGGGATTTCCAAGACCTCAACAGGATTGGGACCCTGGTATCACAAAGTAAATAGGCACATCTCTAGGGAATTGGGAAGCAATTAAGTTGTTGTGCCTAGATCTCAAAAGAAAAGGCCTATAACAAGGTGTATTGGACTTGTTCTTTCATGATCAGGAACTCAGTTTTAAAACATTTCCAGGGTTCCCTTTGGCCACAAAGGAGTCCATTCAGTCACTGAGGGAGGGGCTTAAGAATTTGCTTTTAGTTTACGTTTTCCCCTTTTTGATTTTCTGGAGGCAGCATCAACAGGTATATTTTAACTTTGTTCCATACCTTAACAGGGTGATGTAGCTACCTTGCTTGGGTCCATCTTTTTCCTTGGTAGGTCCCCTATGGCTAATGGAGTTAGAGCCAATAGACTTATAGCCTATTAAACATCCTAGGCCAAATAGGAATGGAGGTGAGCAGACACTCACTAACCCTTAAAACCCTTTAAGCAATGTAAGAGCTGAAGACCAAAAACCAAAAAATAAGGTTACAGTATCGCTTGCGACTCAAAGAAATTTCCTTTGTTGCTTCCGAGGTTGTACCCTGGCCTGGGAGGCCCAGCTCCACAGGGTATCAAGCTGAGTTGTGTCTTTAGCATTGGCCTAGAACGGTGAGTTGTTTTTAAGGTTATGTAAGGATACATGCGATCACCACAAAATAACATATATAACTAATTTTATACCTCAAAGTTGGCCCTTACACTGTCACGTGCCTGTGTTCTCTGTGAAGGTTCTGGATCTACAGGGATTAGATAGTTTTAATTTATGTGTTTTGCAGAAGCAGTTTGATTGTCACCTCCCAGGTCTAAAGATGAGACTTCGCTTAAGATGAGTTTGGTGTCAGAGTTGGTGCTATTTTTAGACTCAGAGGTCAAAGCTCTGTAACTTAACAGCACAAGGATTCGTTAATAACACCTAATAAGAACCATTTCAAGGGGATGGAGGGAGTCCTTTAACTGAGGTCTCCTCACCATATGTAATTATCAGGCTGGAGGTGGTGATACAGGAGTTACAATGCCCAAAACATTTTATCGAAACAGAATGATATTTATTTAGCCAGAGTGATAATCAAAAGACACTGAAAGCAATACAGAAAGTTTATGGATGTAAAAACTTTAATGCTTCTAAATCTCAGTATTTCTAAGCAATCAAAAGCCTACTAATGGTGGCACAGAATTAACTTGATAAAACATAAAATATCTGTTTCTTAGGCCTGTTACCAAAAGTCAAAGAAAGACTTTCAGCAGTGTGGTTGCTTCTCTTTATGGAAAACCATTTAGATAAGCTGAAAGTCAAACGTGAAGAAAAGGAACTTGAATTAATCATACACAGGAAGTGTGTATGTCCAGAGTCAAGAGTTAACATTCATATTAGAGAGAAAACAAGAAACCTTCAAAAGAGGTATAAAAGGATATTAGTAATGGTGTGAGAAGATTTCCAGGTACATAGAACAAGTCAGACAGGTCAAGAAAAGTTGAGAATAAAACATTGCTTTTCCATAACTTTAAGATAGACATTTCAGTGTGAGATCATAACAGTAAAATTATAACCACAGAAAAGAGTTACAGGAGCTAAACTTTATTAAGAGCAAGTCAATATTTTAAGAAAACCTTGTTTAACATAATGCACCAATCTTTAGAAAGACATTACAAATGGTTTTCTTTTAATTATTTAATATAATCAACTTAATCACATGAAAATTCATTTTTTTAGAGCTTATACAGACCATCTATGACGTACTTGAACTTTCTGATTTGGTCTATATTTCTTTCTTTCCTAAATAACCAGCCATTATACTTTAAGCAAAAATTTACCTTACGAGACTCTTTCTTATATAAAATTATTCTCTCCTTTATAAGATTTCTTATCAAAAATGCATCTTTATACTTATAACTTTTTTCACACATCTCTCCCCTACTTATTGGTTCCTTCCTTCCTTATTTTTACACATAATGTTTCCAAGTCCATAATTTGAAACAACCTTTAGATAACTTCTGAATTAGACAAAGTTTTTATTTTTCTCAATAAAGAACTATATGTTAACTAGAATCTTTATTCTTAGTAACCTTAAACTTTAGTGAGAATGTCTGAAGTGGGAAACCCTAAAATATCTGTAAGTTATTAGCATTTTGTAGATGAGGATCATTTCCCCAGAAAAATTTTAGGAACTTGTTTCCCATATCATAACCCTTTCTTAATGGAAAATTACCCAGATAACTAAAGAGCATCAAAATAATTTCAAGTTTTAAACTACACAAAAAGTTCACCTACAAGCATTTATCCTAATTACATTTGATCCTAGATTACTTATGAGAACTGAGATATTAGACAAAGTTAGTCACCATTTCCTTGTTGATCACTTTTATAACCTATGAGTATCAGGGGGTTAAATTCTTGGTACTTTTGCCAATAACTCAGAAGACTCAGAAACCAAAAACATTAAATTAGCTTTATAAAAAAAAAAATCACACAAAGAGAATTTTGTTTTTGACAGGGTTTACAGTCTTATAACCTTTTGAGACAAATCTTGACACCTTAACAGGTCTATCAGAGAAAGATAAAAAAACAGGCAAAAATGTGTGCTGACAACTAAAAGTATTTTTATTTTTATTTCACCAATAATTTTAATTTTTTATTCTTCTTATTATTTTTTTTTAATTGTGGGGTACAATTCAGGATTAGAGATATAAATATTCATGGTGCAGTTACCATTGTTGATGAGGTGTGTCTCCCCTTCCCCAGGCAGATTTCGACTGTCAATTCCACCTCCCCCGCCCCCCGCAGTTTCCCACTACTGTCAATCCTTTTCCTATAGTATTACAGTAGTTGTTCAAGTTCACTTATGAGTAAGAACACGTGATGCACAGTTCTTTGTTTCTGTGAAAGATCACTCAATATTAGAAACTCCAACTCCATCCAGGATGCTGCGAAGTTCATGATTTTGTTCTTTATGGCTGTGTAATAGTCCATTGTGTAAAAGTATCACATTTTTTTACTCAGTCCTTTTTTGATGGGCAGCACAGTTGGTTCCATGTTCTAGCTTTTGTGAAAAATACTGTGATAAACATATATGTGCAGGTATCTTTTTTGTAGAGTGATGTGAGTTCTTCCGGGTATATTTTCAGTAGGGGGATTATGGGGTCATATGGAAGGTCAATTTTTAGAACTTTTAGAAATTGCCACATTGTTTTTCACAAAGGCTGTATTAGTTTACACTCCCACCAACAGTGTAGAAGTGTTCCCTTTTCACCACATCCTCTCCAGCATCTGTTATTTTTCGAGTTACTGATGATGGCCATTCTGACTGGAGTTAGGTGGTATCTCAGTACAGTTTTAAGTTGCATCTCCTTGATAACTAGTGAGGCTGAACTTTTTTTTTTTTTTTTTTTTTTTTGAGTTGGAGTCTCATTCTGTCACACAGAACACAGCAGCCTCCACCTGCTGGGTTACAGCGATCCTTCCGCCTCAGCCTTCCAAGTGCCTGGAACTACAGGCACACACTACCACACCTGGCTAATTTTTTGATTGATTGTAGAGATGAGGTCTCGCCAAGTTGCCCAGGCTGGTCTTGAACCCGCGGGCTCAGGTAATTCACTCACCTCAGCCTCCCAAGGCGTGGGATTACAGGTTGAGCCACCGAGCCCGGCTGAACTTTTTTTAATGAATCTGTTTGCTGTTCATACATCTTCTTTTGAGAACTGTCTATTCATATCTTTTGCCCACTTTGTAATGGGACTGTTTGGTTTTTTTTTCTTTTCAGCACATTTGAGTTCCTTGTAGATCCTAGATGTTAGGCCTTTGTCAGACGTGGAGTGGGCAAATATTTCTTCCCAGTCTGTGGGCTGTCTCCCTTCTCTCCTGATGGTTTCTTCGGCTTTGCAGAAACTTGTCAGTTTGATGAAGTCCCACTTGTCTATCTTCTCTCTTATAGCATGGGCACTTTGAGTTTTGATCAGGAATTGGTTGACAGTTCCAACTTCCATAAGAGTGTCTCCCGCATTTTCTGAGGTTCTTATAGTTTGACAATTTATGTTTAGGTCTCTGATCCTTTTAGAGTTAATTTTTTTGTATGGGGATAGGTAGTGGTCCCGTTTCAATCTTCTGCATGGGATCAGCCAGTTTTCCCAGAACCATTTACTGAATAGGTTCTCATCTCCCCAGTGGTTAGTGGTGGAGGCTTTGGTAAAGATGAGTTGGTTAAGGAATTGAGGTTGAGGAATTGAGGTTTTGCATCTGGAATTTCAATTCTATTCAATTGGCCTATATGCCTGTTTTTGAACCAATAGTAGCTTTATAATAAAGTTTAAAGTCTGAAAGTGTGATACCTCCTGTTTTTATTTTATTTTATTTTATTTTATTGCTGAGGATTGTTTTGGCTCTTCTTGGTCATATATGAGTCCACATGAATTCCTGTATTGTTGTTTCTAGGTCTGGGAAGAATGTAGCTGGCAATGTGATGGGTATTGAGTTAAATCCGTAGATTGCCTTAGGTAGAATGAACGTCTTAACAATGTTGATTCTTCCAGTACATGAGCATGGAATATTTTTCCACTTGTTTGTGTCATCTTTGATTTCTTTGAGCAGTGTTTTGTAGAGTCTCTCATTGTGAAGTCTTTCACATCTCTGGTTAGGAAGATGTCAAGGTATTTAATTTTTTTGTGTGTGTGGCTATTGTGAATGGAATTGTACTTTTTATTTGGGTTTCTGTTTGTTTATTATTGGTGTATAGAAATGTAATTGTCTTTTGCACATTATTTTATACCCTAAGACTTTGCCAAAGTCCTTTATCAATGCAAGGAGGTTTTTGACAGATTCTCTTGGGTTTTCAAGGTATAGAAAGAAAGGTAACTTGACTTCCTCTTTTCCTATTTGGATACTCCTGATCGCCTTCTCTTCTCTGATTGCTCTAGCAAGGACTTCCAAAAATATGTTGGCAGGAGGGGTGAGAGTGGGCATCCTTGTCTTGTTCCAGTTTTCAGGAGAAATGGTTCCAATTTCTGTCTATTTAGAGGTATGCTGACTGTGGGAATCTCATAAATGGCTTTTACTATTTTGAGTTATGTTCCATCTATCAAAAAAGGTGTTGGATTTTATCAAAATCTTTTTCTGCATCTAATGACATAATCATGTGTTTTTTGTTTTTACGTCTGTTGATGTATTTAATTACGTTTATGGTCTTATGAATGTTGAATCAGACTTGCATCCCCAGGATGAAGCCTACTTGGTCATGGTGGACAATTTTTGAGATGTGTTGTTGGACCCAGTTTGCTAAGATTTTGTTGAGAATTTTGGCATCTATGGTCATCAAGGATATTGCCCAGTAGTTCTCTTTCTTTGTTGAATCTTTACCTTGCTTGGATATCAGTGAATGTTAGCTTCATAAAATGATTTGGGGAGAGTTCTATCTTTCTCAATTGCCTGGAATACTTTTAATAGGATTGGTATCAGTTCTTCCTTGTATGTTTTGTAGAATTCTGCTGAAAAAGCCATCTGGTCCAGGGATTTTTTTTTGGTAGGTAGTTTTCTTATGACATAGTGTATTTCCTGGATAGTAATTGGTCTATTTAAGGTCTCAATTTCTTCTTGTTTCAACCTAGGGAGGTTGTGTGATGTCAGACAGTCCTCCATTTTCTTTAGGTTTTCAAGTTTGTTTACATATAAGTGTGCATAGCTGTCTCTGATAATCTTTTGTATTTCTTCAAGGTCAGATGTGACTTCAACTTTTGTGTTTCTGTTGTGTATACTTGGGCTTTCTCTCTCTTTTTGTGGTCAGTCTAGCTAGGGGATCATCAATCTTGTTTATCCTTTCAAAGAACTGGCTTCTTATTTCGTTGATTTTTTGGTATTATCTTTCTGTCTTTCATGTTCTGGATTTGGGTTTTTATTTTGGTGATCTGGATTCTTCTGCTAAAGTGAGGGTTTTGGTGGTTTTGCTTTTCCAGCTTCCTTAGGTGACTTGTTAGGCTGTTAACTTGTGATATTTCCATTCTCTTCATATGCATTTGTAGAGATATGAATTCCCCTCTTACTACTGCTTTCATGGTTTTTCCAGCGATATTGGTAAGATGTTTCTTTATTTTCATTTGTTTCCAAGTATCTTTTCATCTCTGTTTTGATTTCTGTGTTGACCCAGGAGTTGCTTACCATCATGCTGTTTAGTGTCCATGTCTTTGTGGGTTTTGGGGGAAGCTTGTTGGTGTTGATAATTATTTTTATTCCACTGTGGTCTGAGAAGGTGCATGGCAAAATTTCAATCTTGATGAATTTTGTTTATGCTAGATTTATGACCAAGGATGTGGTCGATCTTTGAGTACATCCCATGTGGTGAAGAGTAGAATGTATATTCTGTTGTTGTTGAATGCAGTGTTCTGTAGGTATCAATTAAGTACATTTGGTCAAGTCACATTGAGGTTCCTGGTCTCCTTGCTGATTTTTTGTCCTGATGATCTGTCTAGGAATGTGTGTGGGGTATTAAAGTCCCCAGCTATGATTGTGTTAGAGTAATATCTTTCTTATGTTTGCCTAGAAGCTGCTTTAGGAAAGTTGGTGCTCCTATGTTGGGTGCATATGTGTTTAGGATGAATATTTCTTGTTGATGGATTGAACCTTTTATCATCATGTAGTGATCTTATGTGTCTTTTTGAAATTTTGATAGCTTAAAGGTTTTTGTCTGAAATTAAGATTGCAACTCCTTCTTTCTTCTGTGTTACATTCACCTGAAATTATTCTTCCCATTCTCTTACTTTGAGTCTGTGAGTGTCCTTTCTGGTAAGACAAGTCTCTTGGAGACAATATATTGTTGCCTTATGATATTTTATCCATTTTGCCATTCTATGTCTTTTCAGTGGTGCATTTAGTCCATTCACATTCAGGCTAATTATTGAAATGTGAGAATTTATCCCTGTCATGAGGTTCTTATACAGTTGTTGTTTTTCCTGTTTGTTGGTTGTCTTTCCTTTGGTCTTCAGGTTGATTCATGTATGTTTTCAATCTTTTTCCTTTTCTTGTGAAAAACATTGCTGTTCTTCTTTCCTTTTATTCTGTTTTTAATACTTTCTTAAGTGTTTCCTATAGAGGTGGTCTGGAGGCAGCTTAAGTTCTTAGGGATTGGATCTGGGAAAGATTTTAATTTTCCTACACTGATGAAGCTTAGCTTAGCTGGGTAGCTTATTCTTGGTTGGAATTGTTTACATTTGAGAACTTTGAAGATTGGGCTCCAAACTCTCCTAGCCAGATGTGTTTCTGTAGATAAATCTGCTGTTATTCTAATTGGTCTTCTTTGGTAGGTAGTCTGACCTTTTTCTCTTGCTGCCTTCAAGATTTTTTCTTTTATACCTACTTTGTTTAGGTGAATTATTATGTGTCTGGGAGTTGGTCTTCTCACTTGTTGTCTTGCTGGGGTTCTCTGAATCTTTTGTTTTGAATTTTTGCATCACTGATGAGATGAGGGGAGTTTTCTTGAATAATTTCATGAAATGTTTGTTCCAGGGTAGTCTCTGTCTTTCTTTCTTCCTCAGGAAGTCCAATTATTATTGGGTTCAGTCTCTTGAAGTAATCGCTCATCTCTTGAAGATTTTGTTCTGTCTTTTTTAAGCTTATTTTCTATGTTTCTGACAGTTTGGATTAGTTCTATAGTTTGGTCTTCAAGCTCTGAGATTCTTTCTTCTGCTTGACTAATTCTGCTTTTCTTGCTTATTAGTTTGTTCATTATTTCTTTTAAAAATTTATTTATTTATTATAAAGATGTGGGGTACAATTCAGGGTTAGGTATACAAACATTTATTTCAATCACAGTATTCTTTACTGTTGCTATCTCAGTTATCAACTCCTTCCTATTTTCCTTTGCCTCTCCTCAATTCTTTTTATTCCCTCTATTAATGTCTTGATATCTAGTTTTGTAGTATGTGACCAGTCATTCTGGGAGCTCTTCATTGTTTGCATTCTGATGTCTGTTTTCTCAGTATGTGACCTCCCAGGTGTCTGTGTGAGACCTATATTCTTCTTTTGGTTTTTTTTCATTTGTGTAGATTTTCCTACCCCCTTTTTCCTTTTTTTTTTTTTTTCTTCCCTCTTCTTTAATTCTGTTGTTCAGGGATGTGGGGTTGCTTTTACTTCTGTTTGCTCAATCTCCTATTCTTCCTTATGTGAATCCTCTAGCTTTGTTCAATTCTGAAGCTGGACTGTGGGTTGGAGGGTATATTTTTTTTGCAGTTTTGAGATTCAGTTGGGGCGGTGGGAGCTGTAATTCAAAATCTATCTGCAGATCCCAGTATCCATCAACAGGTGTATGGATACCCTGGCACTCACTTCCCACTGCCTTACAATCTGTCCATGCAGTGGGGGTATAGGTTTGCTCTCTGAAAGCAGAATGAGGTAAGGAAAAGGAAAAGAATGGAATAGAGAAAGAGGGGGAGCAAGAGGAAGGTGGAGAGATAAAAGAGCAAGATGGAAAACTGACAAACATACTGACTAACAAATGAAAAGAGACACACAGATAGAAAAGAGTAAAAGAAACTAAAACCCAGACAATAATACAGACACACAAGCCAATCCACCTCCTTACTGATGTACTATTCCCCTACACAAACATGAAGTCTTAGGTCCCAAGTTGGAGGATGGACAGAGCTGAGCAGAGCTGGGCAAGACAATGCAGTTCTCTGTGTAGTTTGGGGCTCCAACTGATCTCTGGCCCCTCAGCTGCAGGGGGCTGATCTGGGGGAGGCGGATTGCAAGACAGCTGGACACTGCAGGTCAGCCTGGCTCAGGGTGGCTCGGGGCGAGGTGGGGCAGTGCAACTGGGGTGTGAGCTCAGAGCTCCACAGGCCGGGAGCCAAGGCCTGCCCTGGGCACAGGGGATGGCAGTGGTGGCAGCAGCAGAGCAGTGAGTGGAGCTGGGGTCCCCCTGCCTGCACGCCTGCTTGGTTGGCTGAAGAGCAGGTTGGCAGTGGCGGGAGCCCAGCCACCTTAGGTCCCCATTTGCTCACTGGGTGGAGCTGGGTGGGGCAATGCAGGTCTCTGCCTGGTCTGGGGACTCTAGTTGATCTCTGGTCCTAGGTGACCAGGGGTCTGAGCCGGGGGAGGCAGATTACAAGACACCCAGGCACTGCATGTCAGCCTGGCACAGGGCAGCTCATGGCCAGGCAGGATGGTGCAGCTGGGGAGGGAGCCCGGAGGTCCACAGGCCCAGAGCCAAGGGCTGTTCCAGGTGTGGGGGGAATGCAGTGGAGGTGGTGGCAGCAGAGCAGTGCATGGGGTTGACTTCCTCCAGCTCACAGGCCTGCGCAGCTGACCGGACAGCAGGCTGACTGGGGCGGGAGTGGCAGCCACCTTGGGGAAAGCAAGAGCCTTTATGGATACTCACTTTCACGGAGACTCTCACAGTCCAACCTTTCCCATCACCATCTTGCCAAAGTCCCGTTTCTCTCCTCTCCTTGCACTGCGGTTCTTTCTTGCTATGGCTGACCCATACATTTTAAAACCATATTTACTTATCAAAAATGCATTCATCAAACGCAAAGCATTTGTAATTAAATGATGATCATTCAATTACTTATAAACCAATTCAGTAGCATGATAGACACTATCTGTAACACCATATACATAAACACATCTAAACATGTAAACATACACATGACGATTCAATGGTTTTTACCATAGAGCTCTAGTCATGAGAGAGTAATACAAACTCATTGATTTATTATATGTTCATAGTTGCCCCAAAAGGTAATCCCAAGAAGACTGTGAACAAAAAATTTCATAAAGCAGTTTCCATGACAGTATGGTTATTAAAGTCCAAACCTTCCCAGACTCCGAAGAGCACTGGTACCAAACACTTCAACAGTCTCCAAGCTGGGCTCGGTGGCTCAGCCTGTAATCCCGCGCCTTTGGGAGGCTGAGGTGAGTGGATTGCCTGAGCCTGCAGGTTCGAGACCCGCCTGGGCAACTTGGCGAGACCTCATCTCAACAATAAATCAAAATGAGCCAGGTGTGGTAGCGCGCGCCTGTAGTTCCAGCTACTCAGAAGGGTGAGGCGGAAGGATCCCCGGAGCCCAGCAGGTCGAGGCTGTGGTGGCCGGGAGTGGCCACTGCACTGCAGTCTGGGCGACAGAGTGAGACTCCAATTAAAAACAAAAACAAAAGCAAAAAAAAAACAGTCTCCAAAGAACAGTGGGGCCAAACAGCACCACAGAAGAACATCACATACTAACCAGACCCAACCTGCTTAGCTTCAGAGATCGGATAAGATTGGACAACTTCATGGTAGTATGGCCATGGACTTTTTCCTCATTCCATCATCCCACAACTGCATTCAGAACAACCCTGAAGAATGCACTTAAGGGGGCTGGGCTCAAATCCTGGCCTCCCATGACTCGTCATCAGGCAACAGATGTGTTTCATTGTATAAATATAAGTTTCTGAAACGTTAGTTCTATGAGCATCCGACTTGTTGGAAAACTGGTCCAGGTTCATAATCTTTATTGTTTTCTACATACAAAATCATGTCATTTGTGGAGATAATTTTGCTTCTTTCCTCCAATTTTGATGCATGTTATTTCTTTTTCTTGTCTAATTTCTTCTTTTAAAATGTTTTATTTTAACTTTCACAAAATAGTTAGACGAGCCTTTTTAAAATTCTTCCCTAGATTTGGAGGAAGCTGAAGAGCTCTGAATCAGACATGTGCATACATGTGTAAAAGGCAAGTCTTGTCTGAGGGACCTAAACACAATACTACTACTACTACTACTACTAATAATAATAATAATAATAATAATAATGTGAGATGTTGGAGAGGTTCAGATATAGCAACAAGGACTCGTGTCTGAGAGGCTAGCACTTGGGTCTGGTGGGAGGTTATACTTATTCTCTTTCCACACACACCACAATTTCAAATCCTGTGAAATTACAAACCCAAGAACTGCTTCTCCATGTTCCCAATAATTCTGTGGTCCAACCTACCTGTGGAATGGTTTGTCACACAAAGGGATATAATTGCCTCCATTGATGCAGAGGGATAAGTTCACGTTTGATTGCAAGTCAAGGAAAGATTGGAAGAAACTCATTCAGCAAGTCATTTGGTAACCTGGGATGCATAATAGAAACACTGGTACCCTAAAAAGGGCTGTGAGGAGAGTGAGCTCCAGATCTGGAGTGCTGCTACTAAGAATGTTTATGGGACGCCTGCAACCCAGAAAAATACTACCCAGAGATTTTAGAGTACACCATTGAATTGCAAAGAAAGCCCCTGCTAATCTAGTGAATGCGGGTTCTAAGCATTCAGATGTGGTTGGGTCAATTAAATATGAGAAAGTTGTATGCAATATGAGCAATTTATAAGCAATATGGTTACAGGTGAAGATCAGTGTTAGCATTTTAAAGTTTAAAGGGAAAGGTGTTCTTTTGGTTTGTTTTGTTTTTTTAAGTATACATTCTTTTTTTTTCACAAAATTTGCAAAATGCCCTCATACTACAAATCTGGACTGAAGGAAATGTGAAAAACATGACAATCTGTTCAGGGCAAGTATCAAAAGCACAGACAATTCTGGGAGATGTGATAATGCTAGTATAGAGAGCAAAAGGTGATACTGGCCAACTCAAACTAACAAAGAGAGGGACAGTCGGCTAAGTAATGTGAGCTGTTTCTTTCCAGGAGACTAATAAGGATATATGTGCCAATGTGGAAGACAGTGTTGTTCAAACAATGAGTCGAGAAAAAAATCAAATTAACACATAAAGCATGATTATCAAATAAAATATCATAAGTGGCTTGACAATTTGGTGTAGCTGGAAGCTGAATAAGTTTGTTAGATGCTTAGCAGATAAATTATCCTATATAAATTTAAGAGAAGATTCACAGAATAAAGATAATGATGAAAAATAGAGGACATATTCATATGTTCCAATGCCTCTGCTATATATTCCAGATCGAAAGGACAGTGAAGATGGAAGAAGGTAGTCAGCAGAGTAAAATAAAAAACAAATTAAGGATCTTAAAAAAAATCTCCCCAAGCCGACAAAATGAATACAGTCCAATTAAAAGACAATTAATGAAGGAGTTTTGGCAATTTTTTTTTAAGATGAAGAAATCTCCATATGGCTAAAATATTTGCATGATGACTTTCTTGTGTTTCATACAGAGAAATTAACTATTGTCATTTATCATTTCTTCTATTAAATGTCAGTATAACTGGATTTTTAATTTTCTATATTTATCTCTCTCTCTCTCTCTATTAGTCACAGATTTCTCCCACTGGAAATGAATATTATTTCATGAACAGATATAAAGGCTTTATTTATTTTCTACTTACACTTTTCTGTATGATTTATTTTTATAATAAAATATAAATATATCACTTATACAAAAAAAAGTTATTGTTATTGGGGAAAATACCTTATTGGGTAAAACCAAAGACTAACTCACAAAAAAACAAAGATATGTAAAGGGATTTGAAAATCCAGAAAGGAAATGCTAAGCATGAAAATTAAAGAAGCTATTTAAAAAGAAAACAGAATAATCAAGAAATATAAATGATAATGCAATACAGAAGTATCATAATAAATGAATTAAAATATTAAAAAATCAGAAAATAAAATAAATTACAAGAATTATTTGTAAAACTGGTTCTAAAATCAAGTCTAGGCTTAAATTACTAAAAAGATGAAAATGTCTCAAACAGACTACAAAACAATAACCTATTAGTAAAGGAATGGAAAGAAAAATTAAAAATTGCCAATGGGCGATCTCTCATCAAAATAGTCAGGATGAATAGAAGATGCAGTGAGTAGATGGCCGTCAAAAGCCAAGTAGAGAGGCCTGAAACACATTTCCTTACTCATGGCCCTCAGAAGGAACCAATGCTACCTACACCTTGAGTTTAAACTTGTAGTCTCCAAAACTGTGAGAAAGAAATTCCTGTTGTTTAATCCCCCAAAAAAAAAAAAAAAAAAAAAGAAAGAAAGAAAGAAAGAAAGAAAAAAGTCAGGATCTTCCTGATTGAAGAATAAAATTTAACAGCTTATGGTATCAATGAAACCTATAGCTGCATTTTAATAATGTCTAATTATAGGAAAAGGTTTTTGTTTTTGTTTTCATTATAAGATGGAATAACTACTTTCTAAAATTTTATAGATGGAAAAATAGAAAGACAAAGAATGCCAGGGAAATATTTTTTAAAAATGTATATGAAAATAATAGTGACCATATACGATCTTTTATCATGGTTCAGTATTACTTATTTAATAGGTTACTAGCTCAACAGAGGGGAAAAAAATATATATATATAGTACTTACTCATGACAATTGACATATTTGCCCCTCCACAAATTATCTACTTGTTGGCATTGGTGATTTCTATGTGCATGTTAATAGAATTTTTTTCTCTTTTAATTTTTTTATTTTAAAAGTGTGGGACACAATTCAGGGATGGGTGTACAAATGTTCACTATGCAGGTACTTTTGTTGATGAGGTGTGCCCCTTACAGCAGATTCCCACTACTGCCAATCCCACTCTCCTCTGCCCCTGGCAGTTTCCTGCTATTGCTGATCCTTTTCTTATAGTATGACAATAATTGTTCAAGGTCCACTTATGAGGGAGAACATGTGATACTCAGTTCTTTATTTCTGTGATACAGCACTAAGTATTATAGACTCTAAATTTATCTAAGTTGCTGCAAAACCCATATGTTTGTCCTTTATGGCTGCATAATATTCCATTGTGTATATGTACCACATTCTTTTAAATCCAGTACAGCTTCCCATAGAGTGAGTTTAGTCCCTCCGGGTATAATCCCAGTAGGGAGATTGCGGAATTGTATGGAAGGTCGATTTTTAGATCTTTTAGGAACCCCCACACTGTTTTCCACAGAGGCTGTACTAGTTTACACTCCCACCAACAGTGTAGAAGTATTCCCTTTTTGCTGCATTCTCTCCAGCATCTGTTGTTTTTTTGAGTTATTGATGATGGTCATCCTGACTGGAGTTAGGTAGTATCTCAGTGTAGTTTTAATTTGCACTTAAAGGAATTTTTATTTTGTGAACATCCAGATGACTAAGTGTAGAGAATGGTCTGTGATGAATGAAATTATTTTTTTCATATTATTGCAGTTTTCAAGTTCAAATTAATCAAAATATTAAAGTCTGTGTCAAGGATGGACTAATTTAAATGAGGTGAACCATAGCAGCTCTTGGTAACCTGACTTTGTGTAGAGCAGAACTCTATGTTCACTCCTACGTAGAATTATTCTGGGTGATTACATCACAAATTATTTCTCCTTTGTACTGTTCAGGGAGATATTAGTGTTTTCAAGTGGGAACTTCTGTGAATCATACATTATAAATATCTCCATATACCTCTCTTGTTTTGCTTAAGAAATTGCTGTCTCAGGGGTATACTCTTCTCATATATATATTAAAATTGGTCAACAATGCCAAAAGTGTATTCTAAGTACTTATATCAATCTCTACTCCTACTATCTTTGTATGAGAGCTATCATTACTTGTTAACTACTTGTATTTCCAAACTTTTATAACATATTTTCTGGTGTGTGTGAAGTTCCATCTCTTTGTGGTCACTTCATACCTTTCTGATGGTTAACAAAGTCAAGCACCATTAAGATATATTTTATGGACATGAGAAAACCTTTTTATGATGTACTTGCTCACATTATTTCTCTGATTTTCCATTTGCTGTTGTTTTCTCCTTTATTGACTACAGATATTATTTATAGATTCTAGATTATATTCAGAGTATATATGCTTATGGTTATTTGTATTTGAAATGCATTCTCCATATTCAAGTAACTAAAATTAAAACTACCCTTCAATCCAACAATTCCACTACTGAGTATCTACCCAAAGGGGAAAAAATTATTATATAAAAAGGATGCATGTTATAGCGATGGAATGTCTTAAACATCATAGAAATTCTAGCTTATTGCTATCCTAATTTGTATATAACCAGGATTTGTTCATATATAAAATACTAGTCTGAGCCAAAGCACTAAGTACAATTTTAATAGCTAAAAATAAGAATTTTGACCAGGAAAAAAACCAATATCACCTACTAGATATATTCATGATAATACAATTTTCAGAATCTGTAGATATATAAAACACACATATCATGATGACTAACAGTCAGCATCCATAAAAATTTTAAACATGCTATCAAGCACTACTTATATTTACTCTACCTATTCTGCTGATTTGTGTGTTTTCCTTTGTGTAATGTAAAAATTTCTGTAAACATTTCTATCAACTGTGCAATATTTACAGGAATAACAAAATTAATTCAGACACCCTGAGAGATTAGGGGGGAAAATCCATTTGTATCTAGATTTTTGGCAACTTAAAAAACAAATAAATAAAAATAGCACTTTAAAAAATGAGTAATAAAACAAACATGTTTTATCCAGGCCTTTGTTTTGTGAAACATGTTATTATATATATAGTATGTGCAATTTTACAGTAGGTGTAGTTTTAGTTTATATCAATCAATATAAAAACCTAATATCAATTATGATGTATTATAATTAGAAATCAGCCGGGCTTGGTGGCTCAGCCTGTAATCCTGCGCCTTTGGGAGGCTGAGGTGAGTGGATTGCCTGAGCCTGCAGGTTCGAGACCTGCCTGAGCAGCAAGACCTCATCTCTACAATAAATAAAAAAAAAAAAAATCAGCCGGGCATGGTAGCACATGCCTGTAGTTCCAGCTACTTGGAAGGCTGAGACGGAAGGATCGCTGGAGCCCAGCAGGTCGAGGCTGCGGTGGCCGGGAGCAGCCACTGCACTGCAGTCTGGGCGACAGAGTGAGACTCCTACTCAAAAAAAAAAAAAGAATAATAATAATAACAATAATAATAATAATTAGAAATCAAAGGAACAATCTGTCTATCATCCAGGAGGCAGTTTAATAGAATTTTCTCCTTTAATAATGTCCTACTAACATAGTTAATAAAAACTTCAAATATTCCTCATTTAAAGGAAATTTCAGAAATTTGTTCAACAGGATTTGCAGGTATTTTCTCACTTAGCATAGTGACATTTTCAATCTATTACTTTATTCTCCAGTGTGCCATCATGAATCTAGCCATAGACTTGGAGAATACATCAAAGGAAGTACACGAAACTTAACACGTTTTCTGTTTTTTGGAGTCAGAGTCTCAGTCACCCAGGCCGAAGTGCAGTGGCACTACCGTGACCACCATATTCACAACCTGCTGGGCTCAGATGATCTTCCTGCCTCACCCTTCCAAGTGACTGGAACTACAGGTGCACACCACCATGTCCAGGTAATTTTTTTGTTGTTGTTTTGTAGACATGAGATCTCACTGTTTTACTCAGACTAGTCTTTAGCCCCTGAGCTCAAGGGATCTTACCACCTTGGTCTCCCAAAATGTGGGATTACAGGTGTGTGCCACCCCACCCAGCATGTAAACATAACACTTTAAAAGGTATGATGAACATTCCTGATGTAGATATCCTCCAAACTAATCACATTTTTCATACTTAAACTTCAGAAGTTTAAGGTAGACACAAATTCGTAATTTGAACTATTTTCATTGCACCACAGTTCTATCATGCATTAAAAAACAGTTAAAATATTTTAACTTCTCATAGAAATGTATTTCTCAAATCAGCCACTCTTGGAATCATAACTCGGGATTCACATTCCTACTGACAGGTTAAAACATCACTGTGGTTGTTAGTTTGTATTTTAGCTTTTCCACATTTCTGTTTGTTTCATATTGGCTTTTTTATGGAAGACTTCTTTAATTATGCTATATGCAGATAGTTTATTTATGCCTCAATTATTTCACTTATGAAAGGGAGCTAATTACGTGCAATTCACATTATTTTATGGAATTAACTAGGATTATCAGTCATTGTAAATACTTTTGTTTAAGGCAATGTTTCATTTATGTCAGCAATCTAGCATAGAACATGGCATATAGATGATGATCAAAAAAGACCAATTGCTTTTTTCAGCTTTGGTGCAAAGTATACCTGCTGACAGTCTATAAAATGGACCCTGAAAACATCTGTGACCTCAGCATGCATAACACTAATTTTTAAGATGATTGGAGAAAAAGTTACATTTCTATAATTTAAAATTATAAAAATTGTGTAATTTATAAAATTTCTCTTTTTAGTTTTGTTTTTTGGGTTGGTTGTTTGTTTTTGAATCCGAATCTCACTCTGTCTCTCAGGAGGAGTGCAGTGGCACAATCATGGCTCACTGCAGCCTCAACCAGGGCTCAGGTGATGCTTCCATGTCAGCCTCCAGAGTAGCTGAGACTACAGATGTGTGCCACTATGCCTGGTTTAGTTTCTGTTTTGTTTTCTTTTTTTTGTAGAGATAAGATCTCACCGTGTTGCCTAGGCTGGCCTCAAACTCCTGGGCTCAAGCAATTCTCCCACCTCAACCTCCAAACTGTCTGGGGTTACAAGCATGAGCCATCATGTCTGGCCAATTTCTAAAACTATTAAAATATTTTAGGAAAACTTGGAAAGTAGGGATTTTTAGAAATATTTTATAAATAAATAATAAATTAACTGGGCCGGTCTGCTTATCTATTTACCAACATACCTGACTAAAATATATTTATGATGAGTATTAGACACAACTAATAGTTCATGGTATGTGCTAGGTACTCTTCAGACAGTGCTTTACAATCAATTCTTACTTTAGCCCAATGAAGCAGTTACTAGTAGGATCCTTATTTTATATAAAAGTGAATTGAAGCAGAGAGAGGATAAATGTCTTTTGCATCATCACATATGTAAAGAAACAAATAGCCATTTTTTTTTTAAATCAAGGCATAACATCTCCTCAAGTCTAGAGTTTTAACTGCTGCACAAGACTCTTTCTATGTAAAATCTGCCTGAGGTATTCCTTCTATCAGTGATGACACCATCCTGTGCGGATATCTATTTGTACTGGTTACTTGTTGCTCCTGATAGCACCTTTTTCCAACCCATGTTGCCAGTAATTCACCGATCCCAAGTCTCATTTTAAAGAAATTTCTTCAGATCCATCCTAATGGATCAGAGGAAAAGCTAATGAAAGAAACTGAACTTTATGAGAAAAATGAATCTTCCACTCATAACATACAATTCTCCATTAAATCCTGTAGTCATTGACATCTGTTATTTCAACCAATACAGTAGTCTTCAGTCAGGTGATCTAAAGTGTTTTTTAAAGATGGCATGTAAATTTTCAAAAAGTATCATCAACAGGTTATGAAAGTTATATGTTCACACCTTCTGGGTGGACACAATGATTGATTTTATCTATTAAATGGAAACTGAAGAATTGTAAAATATATTTAATACTATTCTAGAAAAAAAAACTTCACTCAGGAGATTTCAATAGGAATTATGAAGCTTTCCTCTTAACAGAAAAACTGGAAGTTATCACAGAAATGCCTTTTTCTGGGATTGTTATACACCACCTATGGTCAACAATTGCACAGAATCTCACCTATAATAAACATCTGATATGTGTTACCAACAATGATAATGATAATGACATGCACATAATGTTTAGAACTTTTTCTCATGTACCTAAGTTGTTCTGAGTAATACGGTAAATCTATAGAGAATTTGGGGGAAGGACTATAAAGTCCATGCTACAGTTGTTCCCTTCCATGTTAAAGCCAAATCTTGCCTTGATATACAATCTTTGTAAAACAGTAAGTCCTTATACCTGGTTCTCATAGAAATGCACATAGTAACTCTTCCTAGGCCCGGCTCGGTGGCTCAGCCTGTAATCCTAGCACTTTGGGAGGCCGAGGCAAGTGGATTGCCTGAGCTTGCAGGTTCAAGACCAGCCTGGGCAACTTGTTGAGACCTCATCTCTATAATAAATAAACATTTTTTAAAAATGAGCTGGGCATGGTAGTGCTTGTCTGTAGTTCCAGCTACTTGGAAGTCTGAGGTGAAGGATTGCCAGAGCCCGGCAGGTTGACACTGGGGTGGCCGTGAGTGTGCCACTGCACTCCAACCTGCGTGACAGAGTGAGACTCCAACTCAAAAAAAAAAATATTCCTTATTATAGTACATTTGCCATCCTCAATAAGTTAAACAAATGCCTTCATAGGAAGAGATACTACCCAGAAGCACAACCTTAAATCTTTTCTCTTCCATATATATATAACTGGTTTTAAATACACTAAGCTAAAATTTCAACCATACTATCTTTATTATCTCAGAATCCATTTCAACCTAAAATAGAAACTGGAAAGAATTTTGACATTCTTGAATGCTGACATGTGCCAGATAACATTTATACATCTATAAATTTTCTATCTTTAAAACAGTTTTATTTTATGGTTACCCTTATTTTTGTCATTTAAAAAACCGAGACTTAAAATTAAGTAAATTTATTGATTTCTAGCACTGACTTACAATCATTTATTTAAAATTAGACTTTACGTGAAGACTTTAAAACCTATGAGAAAGAATCTAAAGTCTGTTTTGTATACTTTCCCAGAAATTTTCCTGGTATCTTCCACATGCAAGAAGTCTAAAAATGTTTATATGTTGAGTGGATAGATAAAAGCTACATACTTGAATATAAATTCAACCCCAAATTCATGCTTTTTCTGGTAATTGCTGGAAATCAGAACTTTGCACAAGATGAAATCAAATTCGAAAAAAAAATTATATCAGACAATGGAAGAGCATATTTTCTGCTGTTCTGATCGCTGGCATGTTAAGTTGGTGCTGTTCACTTCATCAATTCCCTGCTCCCCTACAAAATTACATCAGTTTAAGACTTAATTCTACTATCTCAAAAAGTTGACACATCATCACCCTCTCTTTCTTGGTTTTGTAAATTAGATTTCCAGGAAACAAATCCTGGCATGCTGAGGGTTTTGATCTAAAGGTTAAGTAGAACGTTTTCTAAGAAAAATATGGTGAGGAAAGAAGAACACAATATTGGACAAAGGGAGAAGTTAACTGTGATGAAGTTGCAATGGAAAACTCATTTGCAAGGAGAACTGAACAAACTGAAATGGCCTGGAACAGTGGCCTCAATTATGAAAAGGGTGCTGGTCCATTATAACCTAGTATCAACTATTGCCTGTGACTGACTCCAGGCAGTGGGGACTGATTTTTGAGTGGGAACAGGCTCTCTTTATCTGGGCATAGTTCCTAGAAAGGGACTTTGCTGAGAATAAGATTTGCATGCCACACCACACCATTCAGTAGCCATTTTTTTTTAGTGTATTGATATCAAAAATAGGTGTCACACTCCAAATCCAGTTGGCATAATGTAAAGTCTTAGGGCAAGGACAGATGTCACCATTTCTGAACATTGTAAGAAGTACTATATACTGTCGAAGAAAATGACCCACCATTCCATTATAGGAAATAGAGTTTTTGTACTTTCCTGGGACAGGTTATGGGTATGATGATCATTCAAGATGGTGCACAGAAGTTTATGGTAAATACTCTTCAACTTAACTTCTAGAAACTAACAAAAGAGACAGTCTCACTGGAGTGGAAGCTGGATGGTCTGCTGGTGATGATTCTGCAATCAGTTCCATAAAACTGCCATTTGTGAATGGTCCTTTGCTTCTCGATTCCTTATTCCTAGCTCAGAAATGTTGAGTTCTTTCCTTTGTATCCTTTTCAATTACATCCCCGACATATATAGTGAACCTAGTAAGACTTAACATACGATTACTAACAATAGCAATAGGTAAAACATTTAACTTTGCTATGAAACCAAAAATGTCCACAAACTTTTTATGTTACAATATACTCATTGGGGCAGAGCTAAACTGCTATCTCAAGGAATTTAAAAGCATAGTATCGCAAAATCAATGAGTTTGTTTTACTCTCATGTAAGAGTCATTATATTAATGTTTCCCATCTTGGGAACATTTCTGTTCTTTATATGTTCTCGGAGCATGTAACTTCCTTTTATGTCATTGCTTCACCACTGCATATCTGAAACTCCATTGTCACTATGTCTTGACAGTCAGACGGGAAGGGGTGTGTGGAAAATTTATCCCTGATGTTATTATTCCCATACCAGAAATGTCACATGTCACTTCTGCACAAATTCCTCAGGCAGACATTTACTTCTCTATTTATAACTAACCACAAAGGAAGCTGATACAAAGAGTCTGACTGAGCAGAAATGCGTGCTGCCATAATTATATTATATTGAAAGATGGAAAGACAGGATTTGGGTGGAAAGCTAGCAGCTTTACTGACTAATTCACTGGGGGCTGTCTTGCTTTCATCTTCTGCCCTTTGTTTTCTGCCTTTCCTGAGGCTCACAATAAATATTGTTTAGTTGCTGAGGGAAACCACATTCTCTTCAAATGAAAATTATTATAAATACTGTTCTAAGGGTGTAGCCCTTGATATTTCCATTAATGGGAGAATATTTGAAGCCAAACATCAAGCTCCCTTATTTGATGCTCTATGGCCTGTCTCCTCTTTTATTCTGAATCGGTGGCCCGGTTTTTTGAATAAAAGGTAAACAGAGGAAGGACTAAAGTTAAGATCGAGGAGAAAAGTTGTCAGTGTCTCAAAAATAGTGTCCTGCTATAAGAGTCTATACATTTCAGAGACCAGAAGTATCACCCAGTCGGCCAATATGTTTCATGGACAGCATGCAAAGGAGAAGAACATGTCAGGAAATGAGGTCTCACCAGAAATCCTTGAACAGTGTCTCTGCAACCCCAGCAAATTGAATGTAGCATATAATGACTTCTGCTTCTTGTCCTTAGCTTATATTTGGCTTGACTATGATTACATTGATGGAAACCCCTCTAATATATCATATTCATAAGTCATAGAAAGAATTATCTTTCCATAAGTCTGTGTTCCATGTCCATAAATACATTAATTTAGACATTCTTCTCACTCTGTAATACAGAGTTTGTTCCAGTGATTAAAAGTATTTGAGTTAATTTTAACTTTGTAGATTATTCAGCTAAACTTCTCCATTTTAAAGATTAGGAGGCTACTGGACAAAGTTGTTAAATAGTTTGTACAATATCACATAGCTTATTTATTTCAGACCTGGACAGGAACCTCAGTTTACTGACCCTTTCTAATACTCATTCTAGTACACCTCACTGCCTTCCTATTCTCTCCCTCTCTTCTTCTTCAGTTTAATTGTCCTTGTCACCCACTTTCTAACCATCTGACATTTTAATTAACTTTTCTAACATCAGAATCTGGAAGCTGAGGAGCATTCCATTTTTTTTTTAATTTCTGTAATCTAGTTTGCCTTTAAAGTGGTACTTTCCAAAGTATGTTCAACCCTCCTCTCTCAGAAATGTTATATGTCAAACAGATTATTGAAAAATTGTTTTGAGAAATCTGCATTACAATTTTTCTGAGATATATAATATACAATAGCATATCACATCCTCAATGTTATAAGTCCTTCTGGATGGAAAATTGTTTAACTTTGCATAAATGTTTAGTTAAGATCTCTTTTCCCTTTACAATTATACTATACCATTTGATGGTTCTGTATATTCTTTGGAAAAATTGCCCTATAATTATGTCCCATTAGTCCTGCAGATGCTCTGAGATTAAAGGAATGATCAATCTGGAAATAGTATTTCACATACTTAGACCTTCAGATAAAAACCTGTTGTCAGAATATAAGGTGTCTGTCCAAGACACCAATAATTAATTCAATAAACATTTTTAAATACTCAGAATGATCACCAGTATTAGAATTCTATGTCACATACTGTCAATGTGTTTGCCGATCATAATTCTAATATGTTTTGGTACATCCAGAGACTTTGGAATAAGTTACCTGATAAAATAATATAATATACATATATATGTACACACATATATATCAACTTACAAACTGTAACAAAAGAGATAGGAGGTGAAGGTGTAATAAACAAATAACATGTAATATGTGTTATACATGTAATAAAATCATATATGCTATAAAGTGATATTTGGATTGTGCCATCATATACCTAAATGTAAGGACCAAAACAAAAGCTTGTGACACAGAATACTGCACATAATAAATACTTGAAGCAGGAAAACACATACACACATACTGGTGCCTAATATTTCTTCATAATACACACATCTACATTTCTATATCTCTATCTATTCAATCCACCTGTCATTACATGAATAAAATCAATCCAAATACATATTTAACTAATATTTAATAACATATTCTAGTATTAGAACTTTTTGTTATGGTTGGCAAAATACAAACACAAATTTTTAATTTTGAGAATATTAAATTATAAAAATAAACTTTTTATTCAATCCTATTTAGAATTCATTAATTTTGAATTTGCTTTATTTACCGGGTTTCCTAAAATGTTTACAAATTTAAGATATCATGGTAAATACAAAATTTCTAAGTACTTTGCCAATAGCAACAATAACAGTTAATTTCTAAGATGTCTTTTTAATAAGGTCAAATAATTTACAAACAACATTTGCCTTAAGTTTATTTTCTGCTTTGATTCAATATTCTCATTCACTTTAAAAAGTTTTTGCTATGCATAACATGTGAATGCTTACAAAACAATATGGAAAAAAATATATTGATTATATTCATTGAATGAGGAAGAAAAGGAATATCTGAAATTGTATAAATTTTCTAGAGTTTTAATATAATTAAAGGTAAATCAAAGAGTTCATGTTTTTCATTTCTAAATTTTCTCTTCTATCTAGCAGCTTTTTTGAACAGTGCTGCTAAATTTTGTTAGTAAGATAAATTACCTGATTAGAAGATCAATTCTCATATCACTTGATGTTCTTTCTTTGGCAATATCCACAACATCTGCAAAAAAAAAAAAAAAAAGAAAAAAAGATGAATTAACTGTTCAGAGAAAATAAATAATAAAATTAATCTATGAAAATAGTAAGCGGTCATTTGTGTATGAAGTTAGCAAATTCTTCTTTCCTTCATTTCCTCAAATTCTAAGCTAAAGTAGTTTGGATCTGGAAAAAAAATGTGAGGTTTTCATTTATCCTTCATGTACAGAAAAGATCATGCTAATACTTCAATAGATTCTTTGGGATAGAGGGATTCCTTTTATTTAAATAACAGATGTATTATTTTTAAATGCATAATCTTTAACATTTTACATAGGAATAAATGTATAACAAATAATCTAAGTTATAAAGCAGAGAAGACTTGGAGACCACCACCCAACATACCAGGAATATTCTTTTGTTTCCTTTTGTTTGTTGCTTTAAATTTTTATTTTAAAGATGTGGGATACAATTCAGGGTTAGGTATACAAATGGTCATTGTATACAGGTAGAGTTTGTGGAAAAACAGTGGCGATGGCTAAATGATCTAAAAAGCAACCTTTCATACGACCCAGCAATTCCCCTTCTAGGAATATACCCAGAGGAACTCAAGTCACGAACTCAAGTCACTCCATGAAAAAGATACCTGCACACACATGTTTGTTGCAGCATTACTCACAATAGCAAAAACATGGAACCAACTGGGCTGCCCATCAAAAGAGGACTGGATTTTAAAATGTGATACATATAAATGATGGAATTTTACACAGTCATGAAGAAGGACAAAACTATGAACTTCACAGCAACTTGGATGAAGTTAGAGTCTATTAATACTGAGTGATCTATCACAGAAACAAAGAACTGAGTACCACATGTTCTCACTCATAAACGGACCTTGAACAATAATCATAATACTATAAGAAAGTGATTGGCAGTAGTGAGAAACTGCCAGGGGTGGGGAGGGGGCACACTTCATCAATAAGGGTACCTGATCTCAAATCAGGTGAAGTGGGGACCAAAGGGAGGCCCAAACTTTACCTGTACAATGTACACCTAACCCTGAATTGTAAGTCTCATCTTTAAAATAAAAATTAGAACTCCTTTAAAATACTAACCATTCTTATCCAAAGCTGTATTATAATTGTTGGCTGTCAAAGTGAATAGGAAGCGTTCCTGCTTGTTCTAAAATGCGTATCTCACTCACTGGGTTTTCATCTTTTACTGCGGGACTGTGGGGTTAAAAAAATTTATTGTCATTTGAGTACTTGGAAACTCCGTTATCTTTTTCTTTTCAGCTTTTTATTTACTCAGGAGGAGATCATTACTGATCTTCCTTAGGTTTTGTTTCAAGCAACCCACATGACCACGTTTGTTTTATTTATTCACTTAGGTCTTCAAATATATACAGCAAAAAGGAATACTATTGAATAGATAACTCTGGCAACTTTTTTCTTGTTTGCTGACCTGGAAATATCATCTACTATTACTATTTGTAAATCTTTTAGGCTTTGGGATCACCCAGATTGCTTGTAAAAATGTATACTTTTTATCCCCTGTTAGAACTACTAAATCAGAATATCTGGGATTAGGCCAAGTAATTTTTTTTTAAGCTCCACAGATTATTTGTAGTAAGATTCCCAAGGAATGATATGTGGCAAGAAATAATTCTATTTTAATTAGAAAAATATATTTTATCAGTTGATGATGGAAATATATAACTAATTACAATAATTTTAACAATGATTGTTTTCAAAAACACTCTAGTTGGGTTATCACATATTAACAAATTAGATCCTTTGTTTATAGTAAATAGAAAAGTGGTTCTGTGTTCATTACACAGGTAAATTCATATTTTCATTTATTCTATAATTGAACATTTGCAAAAAAGTAAATAACTTGCACTTTGAATGAACACATATCTAGGCACACTAAATATATTATATATGATTCTGATTTTTTATCCCATCTTTCTACGTATGAAGTTTAGTTGTCCAATATTTGGAGGTGTATTTAAAATTCAGATGTGTCACTTTAATGCACTGAGGATAATTTAATATTTGGGTAAAATATCATAAAAGGATAGAATCAAAGAAAAAATAATTAATATATCTTGAACAAATAAAGTAAGACTTGAGAAAGTTACATAGTTAAGTCAACCAAGAAAACTGAAGAGAGACCCTAAATGATATGGGTAAATATTTCCATATCAAGACAGGTTATGCTTCAGTAAGAAACAGCTCACAAATATCAGTGGCTTATATATTACACATTTCATCTCTGAGACCTAAATTCTCACTCAAATACAAATTTTTTAAGAGCATTCTGAGTGGTCCTAAGGTATGAAATATTTTCTTCTGGTCCCAGACCTGTAAGTTAACCACTTTAATCCACCTCCTGTTTTGCATACCTGTTCAATATTTGATCTATGGTGTGTGTGTGTGTGTGTGTGTGTGTGTGTGTGTGTGTGTGTGTGTGTACATATTGTCTTTGTCATGTGTTTGTAGAAGAGTATGATTAAAATTTTGAAAGAAATCTTAGAAAATAAACGTCTTATAAATATGTTGTCTACTTACTATTCTCCAATTCCTATAGTCATCTCAGCCATTGAAATAACTCTTTTTATTGGACATTTTTCCTTCAATTTCATTTTACCATGTCATTTCTAACAAGCAGGCATGAGGTCCCTGATTCACATTTCTTATGTTTGAGGAATAAACTGCTTAAATGCTCTCCCACAATTTGATGATTACTATCTCTCCCTAACTTCTTTTTCTATTCTACTGTTTGTCTATTTCAGCACTTCAACCACACAGGGCTTTTTACAGTTTTTAAAATGAAATGTTCTCTTTCTATTTTATCCTGAAAGATTCCAGTTTTCACTCTTACTTTAATAAGGAATGACAATGAAGAGAATCTGCATATTTTATGTGATACAACAAATTCATAAACATGAATGACTAGAGATAAGTCAACAAAACATGAAGCAAAATAACTTGTAGGTAAATATAATTTTAAAATTTAGCATACTTAAATATGCATTGATTGATAACAGTGTTGAAATGTTCATGGTGATATTTGAATAAATCAGGCTTTGGGAGTTCAGTTTTTATGTCTTAAAATTGGAAATATTATAATGTAATTTTAGATTTTCCTTCAGGCATCTACTGTTGGTTTATCTGTTCATGTTAAAAAGTGCATTTGAAATAAGAACTGTTGCTACAGCATATTCTCAGGAAGATTTCAACTACATATATCTTTATTTTTCCCTAGAGCATCTATTGTATACATAATATTTGAGATAAAGCTAACCAAAAGAGTGAATAAAACAATTAACGCTGAGATTTTGTTGTTTGTATTTTGAAATTCTATGTATACCATACAGATAAAATAGAATTAATTTTTTTCTGCTTTCAAGTCTAATTATGACTGAGAAACTGTGAAGATAGTGATTGCTTTTTCCATGTGTTTCTAGATAAAAAATTTTTAAGAAGCATATTTGAATACTTTCTATATGTTTTAAAAAGGAATATGTTAAAATTAACTTATTCTAAAACATGTTCCATTACTCATATCTTAGTTTGGTTGTTTTGTTTTTTTTTTTTTTTAAACAACAGGGCTAATGAAAAACATTACATTTATTCAAATGTCACTTCAGAGTGCATGCAAGATCCAAAATTATCAAAAAATTTTTATGAGAATCTTTAGCTAGAGATGTTTTAAAATTAAAGGATGATGAGAAAGACTCTTCAGGCACAAAAATTAAATTGGCTGAGCAGCTTACATCTGCCATTATTTTAATTCAAGGAAAAAACAAACAGACAAACAAAAACCCTGGTGTTGCTGACTCAAAATTCTATCATCCAATCTTCTCTTCATTTATAATGACCTAAAGTATGAACTCAAATATTACTTGCAAAGCTAGGCAAGATTTTTTTCAATGTTTCTCATGCAAACAACGTAGAAATTTTTACAAAGGCTGCTTTGAAAATAAGCTTAATCATGACCCAATTTTTGCTATTATATTTCCAATTAAAAGTAGGTCGCAACTTAATTTTCTGCTCCTGATCAAGATAATATTCTCTCAATTCGTTATCTAAACACTTTTTTAAAAACAATCTATCTAATCTAGTTTATTTTTATCTCTTCAATACCATTGTCTGTTGGACTTTCTCTTCTTTATTCCTACATTAGCTCATAACGCATACTGACATTCAACTTTTAAAATTTTCCTATTGTTTTGTTTTTAGTCTTGTGTCTTCAACAATCAGAAGGAATTTTCATGACAAGAATTGTTTCTCCAATCCTTCCTTCAGTGTTAATATTGCCCAAGAGAACTAAATAAGTGCCAGGCAGGTAGGATAATAATTGTGAAAGCAACTTAATCGATACTCTTATAAATGACATCTGAAAAAAAAAACCTGTGGGTTGCAATAAACCTACTCCTATTTACATACATTAAATTTCTTGGTGCTTTTTTTTCATTTTTTAAACGTTTTCTATTGACTTTTATCTTGCCTGTGATTGATCTATACAATGTGCATTAATATATATTCAATTGGTCAGTGGTAACCTGGGTTAAAGCCTTTGCTGAAATTATGATTTATCTACTTCAAATCAGGAAAAGATATCAGTGGAATATATTTGTATCATCCATTTTACAGTGCAAATGTCAAGAAGTGATACAAAATAGGCATTGGAGTTAATTATTTCTAATCACTTACTTTGCCTTTTTTTTTTAATCCCAGACATAATGCATTTGTCTATCAGAATGGACTTGTTAAGACAGAGATAAGGAAGTTTTTCTTGTTATAGTGTTTCCTACTCGAAGCCAATGGAAATTTAAACCAGAGAAAAATAATTTGACGTTTAGCTAGCATCAATTTGACTTAATATATGACATCTTTTAAGGTCAATAAAAGATGGCATATTGTTCATAGACCTATTATTTTTAGAACTCTCCAGGGATTATGTGACCACAGAATAGGAAATCACTAAGCAGCATACAAAGAATATTTAGTTTTATTTAATTTTGTTTTAATATATGCTGTGATTTAATGTGGCTGCATTTGACAACTACTTTCTGAAAATATACATATGCCTTCACAATCCCGACTTAATCCCAAATACATGAAATTTTAGTGTATATGAAATTTGTGTGAGGAGGAGCAGAAAAAAAGTTTCAAACTTGAATGAATGCAAATGAAATTGGTCTCTATTTCCCAGGCGTTTTGCATATAATAGACTTAACCCTCAGATGCTTCTGAGAATGAGTGTTATGTTTTTTGGAAATAAGTGCTTGGGGAAGCATCTGTTAGGTCACTAGAGTACTATTTAGTGTGCCATAATAAAAACATTATGTGAGTATACTCTGTTAAAGGGATGGATCTGTTTTCTTAAACATTTAGCTTTCTATAGTATCAGTGATAGATACATAGGCTGAAGTTTTCTGCGGTGATTTGAAGGTTTTAAGTAAATGTATAATCCTATTGGCCAAATTTATTTTTTTTTAACCAAGATAAAACCACCTTCGATCTCTAAAGCTTTTGTTTTTTAATCTAGTATCTTTGTAACAGACAGCACATTGAAAATGCATGACTAGGTGTAAATGGTATATGGAATAAATTTAAAAGCATATTACCATAGCACAGGAATGGAGAAGGGAGAGGTGAGAAAAAACATGAGAACTGACTGCATGAAAAACAGAATATAGGAGTCGCAAAAACATAATTTTACAGGAGTCAAATTCACTAAGGATATATTATGCCAATTTTGAAATGTTACCTTGGTAGAGAAAAAAATATAAGTTTACAGTTTGGAGAAATAATAAAAATCATTTAAAATATTTCAGCACAACTGATAAAGTTAACCAAATTTTAATTATTATTATAGTTGGTTTGTTTTGTGCTTACAATATGCCAAATATTAGGCTTTTTGGTTTTAATAAATTATGTACTAAAATCCTTAAATCGATCCTAGTTACTATTTAATATTTTTGCTATACAGATAAGCATATTGGTTCTAAGAGTTGTCAAAAAATTATGCTAGTTATTATTTAGTAAATGGTATAAGAAGAATGCAGATAAAGCATGACTAATTTCAGGTTTATATTCTTAACTACTACACAAATATGCATATTTTAAGAGTAGTCCCTGTGGGAAATTCAGAGAGAAAATTTGAAAAAAAAATTTGTAACACACAACCTTCACTGGGTGACATAACCGGAGACAGTGGCCTCTAAATTTTCTTCTGGTGAGGAGACACGGAGTATTATTAGCTTATGGATCCTTGAGTAAATCCCAAATCACATATTGGCTTTTAGACTTTTCAAATCCTAATTATCCATAATGGTGTGTTGGGATCCTGGGGACGAAGCTTTTCTTAGATACTGGATTCTACATAATTGAAGAGTCAGGAACTGAGGGGAAATATCTGTCCAGTTACCAGAGCTCATCCCTCTCAGTAAGACATTGCAAAACACGTCAAGTTTCTCAACTGCAGAAAATGTGTGCAAAAATATGTTTTATTGTTTTATTATCAGCAAAGTTTGCAGTCCTGAAATCATTCACTAACGTGGCAGCTAGGTAGCTACGATCCATTTAAGCTTACTTAAAACCAGTCTTCAAAAATCCCTTTAATGTCCCCTTCTGATTCTTAGCTTTCACCTTCAAAATGGAGCTATGATTTCAGTGAAATGGCTCAGAAAAAAAGAAGAGTAAATAGAAGAGTACAAATTTGATTTTTTTGTTGTTGTTCATTCCCCTGTCAAGAACTAGTCATTCATATGTATGTATGTATTTGGGTCAGAATCTTACTCTGTCACTTAGGGCAAAGTGCAGTGGTACAGTCACAACTCACTGAAGCCTCGACCTCCTGGGCTCAGGGGATCCTTCTACCTCAGCCTTCCAAGTAGCTGGGACTGCAGGTGGAGTGCCACCATGCCCAGTCAATTTTTTAATTTTCATAAACATGAGGTCTTGCTATGTTGCCTAGGCTGAGGTCGAGCTCCTGGACTCAAATGATCTCCTGCCTCAGCCTCCCAAAGTGTTCTGATTATAGGCCTGAGACACAGCACCTGGCTAGTCTTATTGATTTGATCATCTTCTGCCAGTGGGGTTTTCTGGGAAGCAGACACTGTAACAGACATTTGCATTTCCGGATGTTTCTTAGAGAAGAATTTGGGGACCAACACTTGTAAGGGAGTAAGAAAGGGGAAGGGTGCAGAGGGAGAAATTGAATGCAAGCAGGAAGTTTCCTGCAAAACTAAGGCATGTGAAGTGGGCTTTGAAACTGCTGAGTGAAACAATCATTGCATATGTGTCTCAAAAAAGTGGGAGAAAATGGTACTCCTGAACAAGGCAGCTGTTTTCCCCACTATTGATATTTTTACGGAAGGTCTCAACTGTGAGCTACCAGCAGTCAACACTCCTGCACATGGAGAAATGTGTTCTACAAGGAATTGTTATGATTCAACGAAGCATCCATGCAGAGAAATACCCAATGTGTCTGTCTGTGTGTGTGTGTGTGTTTGGGAGGGGGTTATACGAACATCTAATAAGAATCCTTTATATTAAAAACAAAACTCTTTTTGTTGTCACAATGAAGATGATTTAGCCTGAGACTCTGACACATTTACAATGCCTATGACTACCCAAGACACACCAAAAAGTCAAATCTCTGAGTTTGTACCAATATAGCTCAGTGTCACCAAATAATGGTGGTTTGTGGAATATTTGTAATCACAGGTTGACTGTATCTGCAGTTTTAATTTCCCTAAGGTGAATTCTTCCAAATCCTGCTAAAGTTCAGGCTGTGCAAAGTGTGCGAGGTGCCCTGAGGCAAAGGGTGCAAGAGGTGAACTGAGTATTAAAATGTCCATAGTTGTCAGTTTTACCACTTATCAGTCTCCCCTAAACAAGGTGGAAACCAGCAGCTGCTGAGACTCAGCAGTTAAACTGAGGAATCAGCCATATTCTGATGCAGAGTAAATTACATGCTGGAATTTGGGTAGATAAACTAATTAATGAATGTCTTAAAGTACCTCCATTGCGTTTCTGCCCCAAGGCTTTTCACATCTTCCTTTTCCCTTCTTGGTAGCTTCTCTGAAATCAGTTTTATTCCAAATGCAAACAAAATTATATCTATCATTGACTCCAGACCAAAATGAGTACTTTTTTTTCTTTATTGTCTTATCCATATTGTGCACACCAGCTCACAGGAGACTGACACACATACATACACTCATAATTTTCTTTTTTAAATCAGGGATGACTACTTTTAACTTCTCATATTGCTATTATACAGACCCCACCCATGAAGTTTTTAAATGTATCAGTGATATTAATGAAGTCACAATACCTGAAACTGTTCATCTTGATTATCATTTCTGTAGCAAATCTGTAAGTTGCACTTAGAGTCACATACGTCATTCTGTACTGAAGTGTATTTATACTATCCCTGTCAGCAAGACTAAGCAGAATACCTTGAACAGACACATAATAAATGTGGAAGAAATAACATTGGATTAAAACTTTCTTTTTATATTTTATTTTATTTTAAAGATGTGAGGTACCATTCAGAATTAGGTATACAAGCGTTGGATTAAAGCTTTTGTTGCAGGAGTTTTGAACCCCCCGCCAGCTTAAACCAGCAACTCGGGTTCTTGTCTCACCTCCAAGAAGGTTAAGGAACGTGGACACCAAAAGGATGAGTGAAAGAAGGAGTTTATTAGGCAACAAAGCTCTCTAGAAAATGAGAGTGGACCCAGAGTGGGTTATCTGGTGCTGGGAGTTTTTTCGTGTGTGGTTTTTATCTTATCATCTCTGAGGACGTTTCTCTCATTCACATCTTGTCTGCCCTTTACTTCCTGAGACCCAATTCTTATTGTGCATGAGGGTTCTTGACCAAAGTTACTCCATCTTGAATATCACCCATAAGTACCATGGAAAAGCCCACTCAGGGTGGTAAAACCGCAATGCAAATGCTATGTTAATGATATTATAATAAGCCAAGGTCAAGTTAAGACATCTAGTTAAGCTACTGGGCCTGCGTTTAAGCAGCAAAAAGTCCCTTTTAGCAGTTCTTAACCACACTAACCACATTTTCAGCCAGCAGTTATACAATGGGGGTGGTACAGGGGGCGTTCCAACGGGTGTTAAGTCTCTTAGAGACTCTCTCTCTGTGTACCTAAGCAACTTCTGATTATCTCCTCTCTCAGTTTCAAGAAAAAAATCAAATGGTGTATACAATAAATTTGATATATGAAATGCCAATTTCCCCAATTTAACAAATTAAGGAAGTTACTTAGCTCTACTTTTTTAAAATTAAAAAATAACGAAATCTTTTACATGTTTCAATCACTTTAAATTTTTGGATGGACACTTAAAAAGGTAATTTTGCCTTCTATGTATAATCCCTTCCTTGGGAAACCATGGAAGATACAGAAACCTCATAGAATACTGCAACTAGGGATTTATAAGGCTCCACAATATATGCACTGCTAGTATTCTGCATTGAATTCTCTTGAAGCAAACGTTTGTGACACCTTAGGGGCTTCCTAGCAAGTAAATCAATTCCAAAGGTTGGCATTGCAGTGACATGGAAACAACAATAACGTCAGAGAAATGTGGCCATAGACAGTGGTATCCTGAAATTGTAAACCATGCAAATGGATCAGCAGGAATACACAAATACACAGGGGAGGTCAAAAGAAAGAGACATGCCAAGAAAAAGACTACTGGGACCAATTTTTATGGCCAGACAAAAATCATCATACAGGAAACAAAAAATCAGAAGAAGACATTGTTACCATGTATGTTTGTATTTTCACAATTTTTAGTTAAAATAAGTAATATTTTAGTATTATTATTTCTCTATTTTGCAAAGTATCTTAGAATTAAAAGCACAAACGTTAAAATGCAAATTAAAGTTTTATACAATAAAATAGACCCTTTATTTGGGTCAACTAAAATGGAGAATTGGAGTAATTTGATAACAGATAAGTAAACACAAAGTAAAAACATATTGCACTCTATGTAATGATAATATCAAGTATTATTGTAGATATAATCAATATTATGGTTGAGTGACTTTAATGAAAAATAACTTTGTTAATTAAAAAAACAGTTTCCTCCAGGATGTGTAAAAAATTATTTTTAAAAAATTATTATTTTTTGACAGACAAGGGTCTGTCAGAGTATATTTTACTTTAGAGATGAACATTAAATATTTAAGCACAACCATTTTTTCAGATATTGACTGTGATACAATATCCACATACTATATATTTAGATGAAAAGCACTTTTCGTTCGTTATATGGTATAAAAAAACAAAACTGTTTTCCATATATTTTTAAACATTTAGTTATTGGGTGTTATACAAATAATCACCTTGACATTTTCTGAATTTTTCATTAGACGTGTATTTTTAAATGCAAGCATTGTCTTAATATATTAACATTATTTTAATACCTTATAGGAGCTATAGGTTGAAAGAAAAAATATACATACATATATTTCACAGCTTTAGTCTCCCAGACTATTATTTTTTTCAGATAAAAAATGCTTCTTATATCTTACAAGCTTTATCCAAAACATAAATATGAGATGCACATAAAATTCTAAAAAAGCAACTGATGATTTAGAAAAATATGCATATACCTATATACAACTAGTTATGCCATTTCAAAAGTTTATCACACTGGTCTTTCTATTATCTTGTAGAGAAAAGTAACATCTGTCATATGTTGGGATGGGTTACTGACAAAGACTTCAATCATGCAGAAAACAGTTTTCAAATTTCCATTAAAAGAAAAAAAGCAGGCTCCATTTCCATGATAAATTACTCCTAGACAAGAATCTGAGCTGACTACCCAAGTGCTTGATTCTGTTATCACTGATTTGTCCTTCAGTCTTTGACAAAATGGAAATGAAGGACTTACAACTAATTGTGCCAGGAAACAGAGCTAATTTCCTTATACTGCCAAAAAAAAAAAAAAGCTTGTAAGCCATTAAACTTGAGAAAGGATAATATCATGTGCAATAACAAAGTGTTATTAATGTCTTTATTGTCCTACAAAGTGTCTTGATTGCTATTCTTAAGTAAATGTGCTTTTGAAAAATTCTACCTGTTTTCCTCAAGGAGAACAATGAAAAACATAGACTTTAGTTCACAAAGAAACCTAAAAATTTCTGGAAAAACTTTTAAACTTTCCATGTTAATTTGGAAGTCAGAAGCCTTTCTGAGTGAGATAAATTTAGTACACTAGCAGAAATTTTAACCCTTTATTTTGAATATATGTATATTAAACTCTTTTCTAAGACATATCCCTCCACTTGTTCAACCTGATTAGCAACCAATGAAATGAAAATTAAAAACCACAATGTAAAATCATTTTATATATACCAGATTAGCAATGATTTGAAATGTGTTGGGAGCTGTATGGGGCATTGGGGTTTCTCATTCACTGCTAACAGAAGCAACCATTTTGAAAAATGCTTTTGCAACTGCCATAGCAGTTGAATATGACCTAAACAGAAAGATGCCCTAAAGAATTTCTTGAACACATGCAAAGAAGCCTTCAAACATAATAGCAATGATTTGTTTTTTAAAATGACCTGTGACTGTACAGAGTTTTTCGTTTCATTTTCTTTTAAACTGACCAGATAATTTTCATAGACGTGAAAGTGTGCATAATGCATTTGACAACAACACACACTTCTTTTTCCTTTGCACCAATTTGCTCTTTGTGTTGCTAGAGGAATGGTTTTCTGAATTGCTCCAGTGAGAACAATTACAATTATCCACTGCAAATCCTCTCAGCTATCTCAGTATCTTTGATTAGGTAGGGAGTAACACAAGATAGTTTGCGTCCATGCTTTAAAGTTGGAAAAGGCAATCCACTTTAGATATTGAGCATATGTGGTTATTTATTGCTTATGTATGCATAGAAATTTGTAATATAATTCAAAATTATTTTAAATTTTATTGGCACACTAAAAGGGAAGTTTGCACAAGGAAAGTTGTCTATTTGTCATTTTTATATTACAATTTAAATCTCTATGCCACACAACACAACCTTTCTTCATGACAGTAGAGGTAAAATCAGCTACTGACGTGCTTACTGGTATAAAATCAATTTTTTACTAGAATCTTTTCAGCTTGGTTAGTGTATTTAAAGCAATAGCCTCTACGAAGAAACAGACTCAAAGATCTTTCATTTAGTTGTGTTCATATTTCTGACTTCCTTCAGACTTACCTATTGTAAATCATACATACAGCCTACTCAGCACTGTTCTTCTACTGGCAAAAATAATTGCCATTTTTTTTCTCCATATTGCAATGGGCTCCTGGAATAGATTCTCAAAATATAGCACCTTGGCCTTTGAGAAAACAGCAGAAATGAGAAGGTCACTTTCACCTTCCCCTCACTCCTTTTTCCCTGAAGTAGGCCATAACACCCTCATTCCGGAAGTTCCCTTCACTCCATACCCCGAGAAAAAGAATGCCCATATCTGGAAAAACACAGAGACATAGAGAAAAAACTGAAAAAAATAGTCCTTGCTTAGTTCCTTGTAGTTTATTACCAGCATTTCAAACCCCTTTTGTCTAATCATATTTCCCCAAAACTGTTTACTCTTCATCAAACCTAAGCGTAAAAATACACAGATTTCCGAATTTCTCTAGATTTTTATTTCTGAAGGCTCTCGTGTCATGGAAGATTCGTCTTAAATAAATTTGTATGTTCTTCTCTTGCTACTCTTTGTTACAGGAATCTCAGCCACGATCCTTGCCCAGGGTGAGGAAAAAATACTGCTTTATCTCTCCTCCAATGAATAAGTTATCCAACTTCATACTGTATTTATCATCTGTTCAGGTTGTCCTCAGGACCCATATTAACACTGTGGTCATGAGGGCCCATGTTCCTAAGAAGTCTGGGCACTGCCAAATCTCCTGATTTCTGATGACCTTCAGTTGGGAAGAAGAGTACTTCCCTAGAACACTACTCTTCTGTTTCTAAGACAGCTATAATGCAAGAGGGAGAGCTTTGCCCTCTTACCCTCACTAGATATTATATATCTCATAAGGTAAAATAAATTTTACAGTGTGTTTTATCACTGTTTTTTTTTTAATATTCATTGACTTTGTGTGTGATTTTCCATGTATGCTTTTAAAACTACTTTATTAAAGTGTAATTGACATATAAAAAGCTGTATATAGCTAATGTACATAATAAGTTTGGAGATACACATACCCATGAAACCATTAAAATCTATGCCACAAATATGCCCATCATTGCCAAAACTTTCCTTCCACCCTCTATATTTATTAGTATTATTTTCTGAATAAAAATGCAACATAAGCTCTAACATTTAGTACATTTTTAAGTATGTGATACAGTATTGTAAGTATATGGTATTGTAAATAAGTTTCTAGGACTTATTCATCTTGTATAACTAAAGCTTTGTACCCTTTGATCAACACCTTGTTATTTTTCCTTCCTTAACCCCGGCATCCACCATTCCATTCCACTTTTATAAACTTACTATTTTGGATTCTTTGTATAAGTAGTATTATGTGATGTGTCCTTCTGTGTCTAATTTCTCTTAGCGTAATGTCCTTCAAGTTTATCTGTATTTCTATAAATGGCAGACTTTTCTCCTTTCTTAAAGCTAAATAATATGCCACTTTATGTTTATACCATATTTTCTATATCTATGAATTTGTTGGTGAATTCATGTATTATTCTTATCCATGTTCTTTTCTTTATTCATATATATGTATATATGAGAATACATACATATAGCTTTTTATTTGTTAATTACTTGGTGTTGAATTGCATCCATTGTTTCCAAACTTTCTTTTTTCAGTTAGTTCTTTGCATGTTTGTTATTTTAACACTTGACCTTATGTAAGCTGAATATTATCTTTCTTGATCACTTTTAAAACATTTACCTTTACTTATATTACTTCAGTTACCTTTTTTGCCCAAAAGCAATTACATTTTTTAAAATCTATTAAAAATACTTCAACTCACCTTACAATCTGCTAAATTGCTTCCCTTGTTTCAGATTATCATAAAATGTAACCTTAATTTTGGATTGCTCTGCATATTCTATTAGTGAAGTTTCATACTGATGAACCAGCAAGTTGTAATTTGGATTTTATCAAACTTAATTTACAATATTTTCCACATTCCGTAATCTCTTTCTTATCATTTGTCTTGTTATTGGCCTGTTGAGGTGAACATAAATAGATATTTTGTTTATCTTTTTGAGCAATACTTAAAGCTAACCTGACACTTAGGTAAATAAATTAGATATTCAAAACATTGGAGAACCTTATTCTTAAAAGTTAAATTAAAAGTAAAAGTGAAATAAGCATTTTTCATATTTGCTACTTAAGAACAATGCTGAATGAGTGCTTCCTAACTGGTGATTTATGAAGAGCCTGGGGCTTGCAATGATTTGAAAACATGCCATAGGCCATTTACTGCACAGACTCTTGTGACAAAGAGATACAGTAAATACAGGTTACTGTCATTTCTTTCCAGTAAGTGAAGTCTTGATAAATTCTAGTAACATTTTCTTCTCCAAATAACTTGTTATTATTATATGCATAAAATATAAATAATTGAAATCAAATTTATTTTGCAATCTGACATTTTAAATAAATTTAGAATAAAAGTCACAACCAAACTAGATACACAAATATTTCAATATTGAACTCAATATTGAGTGTCTGTAAAACAGTGTTTCTTTTTGTTTTTAATAAATATAATATGAGATAAAATTTCTTGGCACTTTGACCACTGATGTCTGAAGTGAGTCAGATATTATTGCCCATTTCCTGACTAAGCATTGCTGTGGTTTGAATGTGTCCCCTAAAATTCATATGTTGAAATTTAATGGTCAATGTAATAATAGTAAGAGGCCTTTAGGAGATGTTTAATTCATAAGGATAGAGCCCTAAAGAATGAGATTCAGTCCTTCTAAAGGGGCTCAAGGGAGTGGGTTTGCTGTCTTCTACTCTTTTGCCACGTAAGAATACAGAAAGAGGGTCCTCACCATACATCAAATGCTGATGTCTTGATTTTGGACTTCCTGATCTCCTGAACTGTAACACATAAATTATCTAAGGTACTCAGTTTTGTGAATTTTGTTATAATAGCACAAATAGACTAAAATTACCACTAACTTTATTCACTATTTCTCTAACTCTAACAAAATATCCTATAACATCTTTCAAACTATAAAGAAATATAAACTGGACTTTTTGCACTATTTGGCTATGTTGTACAGTTTACTATATTATCAACAAATGATCCATGGAGTTATGGGTTGATTTATGAAGCAGAGTTCTTATTATCACTCTCGCCGTGATTTTTTCCCCTAAAATTCCAACCTATCACCAACTGAATTAAAGTGTAAATTGGCTTTAGAACTTACCTATTAAGGAAACTCCATAACCTTCTCATTTTCTTTTCACTAAGTAACATTATAAATTTTATGAGAACTCTAGGCAAAAAATATCCAAATATATGACTCTAGTCAATTTTGTCTTAGATCGATGGGCTAAAAAAAAAAAAATGTGGTGATGAGTATTCATATAATGAATTTCTGGATGTTCAAATGTTTTAAATTATCCTGAGTATAAACCCAGAAGGAAAATTGCTTGTACTGCTAGGAAGTCATATACATTCCAAAGAGTGTGAAGTGATAGCTCATTAGGGTTAAATTCACATTTTCTTAATGACTATTGATTTTGAATGTTTTTGCATGAGCTCTTGGCCATATGTGTGTCATTTTTAGTGAACTAATTTTTTACATTTTTGTCAATTTTAGACTAATTCATTTTTCAGTTGTCAGATGTCATTCTATATGTTGAATATAATACTTTTATAGGCTATATAAGTGCAAATATTTTCTGCCAGTCTTTACTTTGGTTTTCCTTTCTCAATGGTATCTTTTGAAAATTAAAAACTTTTAATTTTTATGAAAACAAATTGGTCAATTTTCCTGTTACTTCTTGCCATTTTTATGTTATATCTTTAAAAACATTGTGTAAAACAAATTCAATAGGATTTAAAGTTAATCTAGGGAACATAAAATTTCCCAGAGTTTTAGCATTTACATTTTAGGTATATGATTTATTTTGAGTTAATTCATCTGTACAGTGTGAGGTAAGGTTCTAAATTCATCTTTTGGAATTGGATTTAAAACTGTCTTAAGATGATTTGTTTAAAAGAATATCTTTAAATACTAAATGAGTATTTTTAGCATCTTTGTGAAAAACCAATATACTGCCAGGCACAGTAGCTCACATCTGAAATCCCAGCATTTTGAGAGGTCAAGTTGGGATGATGGCTTGACCCCAGGAATTCGACACAAATATAGGAAACATAGCAAAACTTGTCTCTAAAAACAAAACAAAACAAAAAAAAAACTAATCAGGCTTAATAGTCATGTCTGTAGTCCCAGCTACTTTGGAGGCTGAGGCCGAAGGATTGCCTGAGCTTAGGAGACTGGGGTTCCAGTGAGCCATGATCATGTTACTGCACTTTTAGCCTGGGCAACAAAGTGAGACTCCACTCAAAAAAGAAAATAAAAAACATATGGCATATGCAATAATTTATTTTAGAATTTATATTTGTTTCACAAATCCATGTGTTGTTCCTTATACTGCAAATCATGCTCATTGATTACTGCAGCTTTGTACAGATGCTCCCTGACTTATGATGGAGTGACATCTTGATGAAACTATTATATTTCAAAAATAGTATAAGTCAAACCTTTGTAAGTCAGGGTCCTTCTGTATTAAGATTTAAAAATAAATTTAAAATAGGAAGCATATTCTTATTTTAATAATTGTTTTAGTTATTGGTTATTTCAAATTTTCATATAATTTCAGTATGTTAATTTCTGCAAAATATGTCAAAGCAATTTGAATAAGAATTAAACTAAATCTCTGGACTAATATGGGAATTATTCCTGTCATTCAGAGATCAAGTCTTTCCAACCTTTTTATGGAAATCTTCTAGTTTATTTTAATTTTCTCTTCCACTAGTTTCTTTCGGCAATTTTGATAAATTTTAGAGTAGAACAGTTGTACAATTTTAGTTAAATATATTCCCAAGTATTTTATTTTACTGTTATTATAAATGAAATTTTCTTAATTCCACTGAAAATTAGTATTCGATTCGATCTTTTAACCTGATTCTGGTGAAATTCATTGTTTTTGAGTTGTGTGTCTGTGTGTGTGTGCATGTATAATAGTGTGTATACTAAATTATGTTGTCTGCTGGTAAAGACAGTTTACCTTTCCTTTTCTATCCCAATTTTATTTCTCCTCCTCCCCTTTTTTTTTTGTCTAATTGTACTTTCTAGAAACTCCAGTAGAAGACTGAATAGATATGTTGAGAGAAGAGAATCTTCTCCTGTACATAATCTTAGAGGGAAAAGCATTCAATCTTTCAATATTAAGTATGATTACCAGCTGTAAACTTTTATTTCATTCTTACTATTAAATTGAAGTGTTTCCCCTTTGAATCTAATTTAAAAGAAGTTTTTTTAATGGTAAGGGTTTTGAATTTTGTCAACTGATTTTCTAAAATATTTCATGTGAATATATATATGTATATATATGTGTATATATAAAATTCTATTGCCATGGTGAATTATACTAATTGGGTTATGTGATATTAAATAAATTTCCCATTCCTGCTACAAACCCCACTTGTCACAGTGTGCAATTCTTTTTATATCCTGCTGAATTTGGTTTGCTCATATTTTGTTGAGAATCTAAATGTCTATAATTACGAGAAACATCGGTCCACAGTTTTCTTTTGTGCAATTTCTGTGTCTAGCTTAATCTAATGGTATCTGGGTAACAATGGCTTTATGACATAAGCTAAGAAGTATTCCCTCCTGCTATATTTTCTGACATAGTCTATGCAGTATTGATACTATTTTTTCTGAAGATATTTGGTGATATTTACCAGTTCAATCATCTGTGTTTGGACATTTTTTGTGTGTGAATAAAAAATTTCTAATTAGCAATTTAATATACTTATTTTCCATAGACCTATTTATATATATTTTTTTCTTCTTGAGTCTGACCGGGTAATTTATGTTTGTAGGAGCTTGTCCATTTTATCTCAGTTCCCAAATTTGTGGTATAAACTAGTTCATAATATTTCTTTGACTTCCTCAGTATGTGTTAAGTGAGTGATGCTATCTCCTCTTTCATTCTTTATTTTTCTTAAGCTATCTGGATAAATGTGTGTGAGTTATTTGTTTAATCCTGAGAAAATATCCAAATTTTGGTGTCATTAATTTTTTATTTTTAAGATATTTTCTATTTTATTGATTTCTGTTCTAATCTTTATTAGTTTCTTTTATGAGTTTATTTTTCTAGGATTAGGTTTGATGTTCTCTTCAATACTTCTAAGTTTTTAAGTTAAAAACTTTGATTTTAGAATCTTATTTTTATTTTATGTTGTTATCGATACGTTGAATTTACAATTTCCCTTTAGATATTTGTTTTCTATAGGTCAATTTTCACTTTCTGTTTCTCTAATCTGTCTTTGCTGCCTTTTTTAAGAGAAGTACACAAACTGTTATAATTTTTAGGTGCAAATTTGCTGTTTACTTCTCAATATTTGCTCTGCAGATGACATTAAACCTCTTCTCTAAATCAACTTTAAAATTATTCTAAACTAATTCTACTAAAAGATATTTATATCACAAAAGTTATATATATTTTTTTCTCCCTTTCTTTGTGCTGAATTATAGGTATTATCTCTCTATATAAGTTCACTATTATGATATTAAAATTTTTTATAACCCTATGTCTTTTAAGGAACTAAAAGCACAAACAAAAGAGAGAATGCATTCATATAATCTTGTTTACTAATCTACTTATTTTATCAATTTTTGTATTATTTCTTTTTTCCTTTGGAGGAGATTGGTTTACAATCCGGTGTCATTCGCTGCTTTCAATATAGCAATATATTGCACTATACCACTTTTAATTTTCCCTGTTTTCATGTATACATGATTTTATGTTATAAGTTTAGTAACAAAACTTTATATTATTGTTTTATATCTAGTCGCATACGGTGGCTCATTCCTGCAATCCCAGCACTTTGGGAGGCCAAGATGAGAGGATCGCCTGAGCCCAAGTGTTTGAGACCAGCCTGGGCAACTTAGTGAGACTTTGTCTCTACAATAAATAAAAAAAATTAGCTGGGTGTGGTGATACACACCTGTAGTTCCAGCTACTTGGAAGGTTGAGGTGGGAAGATTGCCTGAACCCAGCAGGTTGAGGCTGTAGTAGCCATTAGAGTGCCACTGCACTCCAACCTGAGCAACAGACTGAGACTCTGACTCAAAAAATTTAAAAAGTATACATTGTTTTATGTACTTTTTGAAAGTCAGTTAAGAAAGAAATGGAGAAAATATATAATTGCTATTTTTCATAATTATCTATCTTCTTTAATTCTTTTAAGAAAGTCATTGATGAGACTGTTTTCTAAGTCTGTCATTTGATCCTGTCTTTTTCCAAATTGCCCCTAATTTTGTGGTCATCAGTAATTAATCAGAAGTTAAACTTTGAACCATAATGCTCTGACCCTTAGAAATAAGTTTGTTTGTATCTTTGGGAATGCTTCAATTTGGGCAAAGTTAAAATTATGCCCTGCATTCAGCCAATGACAAATGTTTACAATTCCTATCTTTGGTACCTTCTGAACAGACTCAGTCTTGTACATACATATTGTCTTTAGAACCACCAAAGATGAAGTTTGATTGTGTGAGAATCCATTTTAACTGGGCCCTCTGTGATAAGTTTCTGGCCATTCTGCCACTTTCCTTTCTTTCCCCTAATTGTATCCCAGAGATATTAGCCCACTTAATCACTTGTCTCTGTAATTTCTGGAAATTGTCCCTAGAAATGGATTTTTTCCATGCTTTATTTTACATTAAATCAAACACAGCAGATCAATGTGTGGGTAGAATTTTCTCAACATAGTGATAGTACTGGGAATAACGTGAGATACCTATCCTCATAGTTACCCAGAATGGAATCCCTATGCAATGGAGCCAGGAGTGCAGGAGCAGTGCAAAGGTAGCAGCCATTTTTCTTGGCCTTCTCTTCTTGCCTAAAGTAGACTGCTTGTTCCACAGGGTTGAAATTAGGACATAATGATGAAAACTGGGAACATCTCCCTGATATAATATTCCCAACTAATTGCTAGGCATAGATGGCAGCCTCTGTCCTAAAAGTCACAGACTATAATTGTTCTTACTGAGAATCAGAAATTTTTCTTAAATAATTTATTTTTTAAATTGTTACATTTTCCTCTAATTTCCAGAGATTTTTAAATGGCTACTTTTTTATGATTTTGTCCACTTTTATTGCTGTAATATTCCAGAGAGAATTTTTCCTGCTCCTTAGAATTTTTCAGAAGTCTACACATATATCACTCTTTAATAATAAAAGTGTTATTTTAGAAAATTGCAAGTATCACTATTAAAAAATAGGCTATATACAAAGCCTTTATTTGAGGCTTAACTGGTAGCAGAAGATGAATACAGAAGTGTTTTTAGCGAAAAAGTTTTTGATCCAAGTAGGTTATATACTTCATCATTAGAATTTAAAGAGAACAGATAGATATTTTACAGTGTGCAAGGACTAAAAACATTTTATATAAAATAATACTTGACATGCTTTGGCTGGGTTAATTAAAATGATAGATTCAGGTTTATCTATATGGATATGTACAGATAAATAATACATAAAAGTAATAACGTAGATTGCAGCTTTTCATGGAGATTTACATATTGTCCTCACAAATGCCATCCAAGGTCTTGTGAGATATCTAATATTTTTCTTCAAAATTCCTTACCTATTTTACTTGCATATAGATTGCATATATGTTTGCTCACAAATGCTTGATGTTATTTATAAAACTTTTTCTTATTTCTCAATGGAATCAAATATAGGAGATATCCCCAATTTTCTTATATTTATTTTTTCTACCCAGCATTGTTTACATAGGCTTAGCACGCTGAGTGACAATTGGGTTGGGGAATAATTAACTGTGAAGTAGGCTACATCACATCACTGTAGAGAAGTTAAAAGTTAATTTTTTTTAAAGTATTATACATTTCCAATTTCTAAAAATTCTTCAGCTATCTTCAACACGTCATCGCAAAACATATATCTCTATATCTATTAGTTATATCAAAACCCAGAAATATGTAGCCCAAACAGAAATAACCAATGAAAAACAATTAAAGAAGTTTAAAGCAGTAAACATTAAACTATAAAGGGCATTTATATAAAACAGGCATAATAAAGCAAATGAATAAATATATTATACATAATTTGGGTCCACATTGTGCTACCTAAATATGAAAATCAAAAATATTCAGAAATAAAACAGAAATATAGCTATAACCTACATGGGAAATTTTAATAATCTATTTTTTGTGTGTAACAGGGAGAAAATAAACACATAGTTGATGGTTTGTAATAATTTATTTTACCCTATACAATAAAATCTTTTCATTTTTCTTTTGTTTTAAAACTCCTAAACCAACGTATACCTTTAAAACATAAAGTATAATCAAATACTTAGTCTAAGAATATGTGCCTCAGAGGAATGCATTTTTCTATATTGTTTTATTTCATTGTAGATTTAGAATATATAAATTCGATTGTTTTATAAATTTTTGAAAACATTAATTTTTATTTAGTTTTAGAATGTTTGTTTTTCTTTTTTTATCTATGCCACAGAGCAGAAGTCAAGGAGCTACTAAGAATATCCCATGACTGTGCTGGTGACTTCTTGTGAATAGAACTTGCTAATGTTAGGAGCTCCCAGCTGTTCACCCATTTGGTTCATATTTAAAAGCAAGTAGGAAATCATACTTCAACACTGCCAAAATATTTCCCACTGCCAGTAGTACACAGCCAATGATGCTGAGAAAACCATAAGGTGATGTTTGAAAGATATAATTTAGGATATGTTCTTTCTACTTTTTGGTGTACATATAGATATTTCACATAAGTAGGAAAAAAACACAAGAGTGAAGGAAATGCAAGAATTAAGATTTTCATATAGAGTTTAATTTTCGAAACCTTTGAAAATACATGATATTTAGCAGGTTCCTGGGGGGAGACTCTTAGACCCCGTGAAGAAAATAAATATAAACTAGACTACTTGGAGTTTTTAAAATACTGTAAATATAAAGAAAAAAAAACCCTCATTTAAAAAAATACTCAAGACTCTAAATCCATACTCAGTGATCTATCACAGAAACAAAGAACTGAGTACCACATATTCTCACTCATAAGCTACCCTGAACAGTTATCATGATACTACAAGAAAGGGATTGGCAGTAGTGGGAAACTGTGAGGGGAGTGAGTGGGGTACACTTCATCAGTAAGGGTACCTGCTCTCAAACCAGGTGACGTGGGGACCAAAGTGAGGCCCACACTGTACTTGTACAATGACTATTTGTATACCTAACCCTAATTGTACCCCACACCTTTAAATAAATAAATAAATTTTAAAAAACACATGAAAGAATTAAAAGATTCATTCAAATAACAAATAATAAAGACATCACACTTAGGTAAAAACGAGGTCTCAGGATCATCATATAATCAAAACACTTTAAAAATAATTTGGATATCATAGTGCATAACATGAGGTAACCCAAGCCTTATATCTAGCAAATGTCATGTACATAGTAAAGTAATAGTGAGAAATAATGTTTTTATTTAAACTGAGAAGGATGTTTCCTTAAATTTCTGCGTATAAGTGAGGATAATTTCTTTGGCCTGAAGTTTATGTACTGAGAAAGTGACTGCTTCAAAATTTTGTTGAAATTCTTGATTAGCGGAAAGGGATTGCTGAATCTGAGTAACACCACGGAAAATTGACTGGAGAGAGTCTTAAGGAAACTTCCACTTCCACTTTTAACGATCCAGGAGACTTCTATATTCAGGCTGTAAAGCAGCTCTCGGAGGAGTTCAGAACATTAGGATAAGAGCTGAGGTCAGAACAGGTGTTAATGACCTACCTATTATCCTCCCTCTTGCTCATTCCTGCCAGCTACACTGAGCTTCTTTCTGTTCCTCAAACTTGTCAACCCTACTCCAACTTCTCCATATGTGCTTTTCTTTGGTTACTTCCTTGCCTGGAATGCTCTCCATCTATCTCTTGGTTACATCTCATTCCCTCAAGATCTAGTTCATAGCTAAATCATGTTCACAATGTGGTCTGCACTGATGGCGCCATAGAACACGGCAACTGCCTCGCCATTCATTCAAGGTTTTCCAGCTCACTTTACCAGACTCTTTTCATTTTAAATTTATTATAGGTATTTCTTGTTACATAATTGTGCCCTTTGAACAAATAATTTCTAATTAAGTTTATTTTTCATGGCCTGTGTCTGCTCCTAGAGTATACACCCTCTGAGGTAAAGTAAGCCAAGGTATACTTATTAAAAAAAAAAATTGCCTGGTACATAACAGGGACTTGATTATTATCTGTTCATTGAATGACTAGCAAATACACTTTATACAATGAACTCTAAACAACACAGTGGGCCATCAGTAGTCCAATTTTCTAAAACAATGTGCATATATAATTGTAAATGGGCTCTTTTAACTTAGTTACTATTTATCCAATAATCGATAAAATGATAGGAGGAATTATTTTCATTGTACCCACGTTGTGGTCTAATTTCTCTTCTTTCTTTGCTTTCTACTCTTGTGTTAATATTTGGCATTTCCATACCCTCAAATCTGGTTATTTCTCTTATTCTTATCCTACATATTAGTCCAAATGATTTGCATCTCTCATATCAGAAACTGATGAACATATCATTAAATATAGATATTTTGGTGGAGTTTTTTTTATAGTTGGTTATTTACATCACTTTTAAAATCAACTCTAATATATGTGAATGTTAGAATAAAGAATATTTGGCACAATACAAAAAAATTGCTATACACTTTAACTACAAAAAAAAATTCTAGAGATGTAGATTAAGTGTTTTCTTGATTTCTGTGACTTTAAGAAGGACAAAAATAATTTGGGTTGATCAATTGCTGACTAAATTTCCTTCTGACTAATTTTATCTTGGTTATTTTCAATCTCCTTCTGACACTCTGTCTACTACTTACAAAATCACCAAAATCTACCTTCTCCATAATCCCTTATTTTAGTGTGGTATCTGAGATTAGGCACTGGGTATAATTGCTATATACTTAGGTAGAAGTACATACGAATACCATTATATTATATGAAAATATTTTGGTTAATATTATTTCTACCTAGAATAGTTTAGAAGATTAAATATACGTTTTACTTCAATTTGATCTGTTTCTTCTCTGTGACTTAGAGTAAGTAACTTGTCATTTTCTATTTTCCCTTATTTTAACTGAGAGGAATGAATCTAAATCAGTTTTAAAACCTCTTCCATTTGACTAACCACTTATAATTCCAGCCTTCTTATATGGACATGAATTATACTCTGGGAACCTTTTCTTCCATAAGGCCTCATTCAACCATTATAGGTCACCGGAACTCTCTGACTGTTTGCTGTTATTTGATATTATTTCTTTAACTCATGTGAAATTGTCTCTGTTATTACAGCATATGAACAAGCACACAAACAGGCAAAGCATTACACTTTGTAATTTAATTCAAATCTGAAATATTTTGCCATGATAGTATGTTTACATGTTTTTACATCTATGTCTTTTTACTATAACACCTAAACTAAACTGATATTAGGAACGAAATAATCTAAATACCAATAATAAAAATATTTGAATCACAAGCGGAGGGAAGCATATATGTACATATATTTTCACAAAACTCTTCAATTAATAATGTGACTTGCTTAATATCTAGATATAGATAATCTTCTGGTACTCTCACCTATGCCAACCACCCGGTCATAATAAACTACAGTTCGTCAAACATTTTGGATAAAATTAAATCATTTGTCCTGTATTTGATCTTCAAATATGAAAGATGTCTAATTTGTTGTTGATTAAAAATAAACATTTAAAATGACTATGGGTGGAAAAGAAAGGTTATATCTATTTGTATGATATTTAAGAAACATACTATTGAGGTAACTTTTTAAGCTATAATTCTAGCCAAGACATTTTGTAAGATGTTGAGCATATTCAAATTTACTATCGTAAAGTGTGACCTTTCAAATGGCTAATATGATTGTTTGCTCATTTTATTAACTTTGTTTGATTTGAAAAATATCAAATATCTAAAGAATTATTTGTTCTTCTGCCTTTAAAATGTACTTAAACTGTACAGATTAAACCATGTGAAGGCATTATTTAAGATGCTAAATCTCTCTTATGACATAACCACATTAATTTTTGTGCTCTTTATCATTGTTAGGAGAAAATACATATACACATAATACTTTCTGGCAGAACTCAAGACATCATCGCTAAGAAGTGGCCTAATATTGCTTATAAATTAAATGTTTTGGTTTATAAACATTGATCTTAATCATATTTTTCTCTTGTAAAACACTATACAGGTTTACTCAAGGATTATGAGAAATTTTCTTTATCCCTATACTTGCAAATAATCAAAAAGAAAACAATCATTACTGACTTTACAAAAATTAATAATATATTTAAAGACAAAATGATGTATGAGTTCTTCTTTGAAATAATGCATTAGTATTTCTAATTCTGTATTTCATGTGGACTTTATACTATATCTAATAACACGAGATCTTGTATTTAGGAATACCATTATTCTCAAATAACTTATTTTAATCCCACTCTCAGACCAAAAACATTAAATAACTTTCCAATGTTTGAAATTTTCAAAGTTCTGTTAAAATTTAAGTATATTTGAGGAAAGTTAAAACTAAACGAAAAAGAGATTCAAAACAGGAACAGCAAGACAAAACAACAAAACCGTAATGGAGCTGTAGAGAATGAGAATTATAACCTACAGCCATACCACCTTGAAAGTGCCCGATCTCATCTGATTGTGGAAGATAAGCAGGGTCAGGTGTGGTTAGCAGAATGGGAGAACGAGAATTATATTAACAGGTTATATATATTGATGAATTAATTAAAAGGGTTACAGAAATTGGCATTACTAATAAAAAATTAATGCAGTTCATTATTATAAAAATTTATGTGTGGGACAAATTACAGTATGCTTTTTACGTGTGTTAAAATACTCATTTATTGTAATTGTCTTATTGCAGAATAAGATCAAATTAAATCAAGCATTAGAGTCCTCCTTTAGCTCCAAGATTGCCTTATACATTTGAAAATGCTGGAGATACCCGAGCTTCAATATTAATAGTTAAATGGGCATTCAAGATGTAAATAGCCTGAAAGTGAACTAAAAAATATTGGACAAGCTCAAAATCAATGATGTTTTTTAATCCTTTCAAGAATTGAGGTTGCCTGGCAAATTGCCACTCCCATATTTTGGGAGATTAGTCAATCGCACACAGAAAAATGGAACAACCAAGATCTGCTTACCTGGAGCCAACACTGCTGTTCTGATAATTACCAGCGATGAAATTGGCTGATGAATCCTGCCCAGAATATAAATATTACTACGTATTCTTTGTTAAGTTTAGAACATTCATCAATTCACCGTGCCACAAAAGAAGCAGGGGAGACTAATACCATTTCAACTACAGGCTACATTTTCTGAATAGTCTCCTGATCAGCAAAATTTTAACAATGGTGATGATCATTATATCATAGATTAATGTCTTGCAGTCTGACTTCATCTGTCTTTGGGCAAAAAATTTAAAAAAAAAGAAGGATATACAAAAATGCAGCCTCTGACAGCCAGCAACTGGACTATTGTTGCTTGAAGCTGTCTGCCATTTGCAGTTAGATACTTACAACTAGTCTTTCTGTTCCACTAAAAATAAGTTTTTGAAAATACAAATGACAGGCAAGACCACTATATGACTATGATGAATCAAAACAAAAACAAGAGTACTTCAAAGTCATGACTGAAATCATATAAAAATAAACTGCAAAAATAACAAAACATCTACTTATTCTAATAAAAATACCACTACCTCTTCTTCCATGAAAGATTATTCAGTTTCCTTCACATAATCACCCACACTTCATTGCTGCCACTTTCTAGATAAGATGTATCAGGCTCTCCAATCATTAACATTACTTCCTTATACTGTCCTAGAGCAAAGCACTACTTTTTTGAAAGCTTCCCCAAATCTGCTAACATTCTACTGTTAAAAAGCCCCGCAGTTCTCCACAATGTGTATTCTCTCTTATTGTAGTGGGTCAGTACAGTCCATTTTCTTTAACTATATATGTGATTTGGTGATCTTGAGATAGAGGGCATTGAAACCTGGAGCAATAAAGATTTTACTGAGATATGAACAGTTATTATTTCATTTTCAGGAATTTATCTTCCTGGCAATTTAGATGTAAAGCAATTATGACTTTCCTTTCAATCACATACTTTCCACCTCAGTCTTCTAAGTAACTGGAAATACAGACGCACACCACCATGCCTGGCTAGTTTCTGTGATTTATTGTAGAGACGAGATCTCACCAAGATGCCCAGGCTGGTCACGAACCCCGAGTTTTGCCTTTTTTTTCTTCTTTGACTGCTCCTCAAATATCAAGTGTATTCTTAGTGTCTCAAATGTTAATTTTAATTTGGGATTCATTAATTTGGCTATATTTTGATATCTACTTTTTACCTTGTATTCCTTTTGTGTCTTGTCTTTATATATTTTCCTGTTCCCCTTTAATTTTTTCTTCTTCCTCTGAAACTTGCAAATTGTATTCATTCTCTAGCCATGGTTTCTCTCTCTCTCTCTTTTTTTTTTTTTTACTATTTTTAGAATCTCAACCATTGACTACTTTTTGTTTTGTTTTGTTGGCAGAAAGTCATATTAAATTTATTTATTTGCTCTTTCTCCAACTCTTCATAATGACATCTTTCATTTCTTTAGTTCATCAGTACTTTTTAATAGTTATTTCAGATCATTTTTGGGTGATATTTGCCTTGATAAATATCTGACAAGAGGATATGTTTGGTTCTTTCTTGGTGCATTCATTAACTACTTTGTGATTGTTACATTTCCTTCTTATATACACACCTTGGTGTGTAGATCCTAGTATAATTGTTCATGTATGAGGTATTTATCTGATATGATACTGTTATATAAATGTTGGTTCCTGCCCTAACTAAGCTCACTAGTTTTGTGAACATTTGAAATAAACTTTTTTGAAAGGCTTCATCCTCTTGACATGCATCCTATCAGAGACTTCTTGTCAAGATAACAATACTATTTCTATTTGGAGCTCTATGTTAGCATTACATTCTCAAGGATGTATGTTCCATCACCAACAACTCTCTGTACTTCTTGCCCTAGGATGTTCTAGGAAATTTTACATTTGTGTAATTTGTGAAGTGTGTATGTGTGTGTGTATATGTGCCATCAGGAAAAGAAGAGTAAGTCTCTATCAATCAATTTGTTTAAAACCTATTTGCCAATAGTCAGTTCATGGAGTGGTATTATTAGTGAAGATCCAATTTGTTTGGTAATGTATTTGCTAAATAAATAAACTTTTTTGTGTTATTTACATGAAAGGCTTAGAGAAGTTTATGGGAAAATGTGGTGGGTTTTTTTTCCAGGCTATCTATTTGATGCTGCCATTAGAATTAAATTTTGATTTGCATTTCTCTGGATTTGGAATACGTTAATGTTTTTTCTTTTCTTTTTTTAAAATTTATTTTATTTTAAAGATATGGGGTACAATTCAGGATTAGGTGTACAAGCAGTCATTGTACAGGTAAAGTTTGTGCCTACCTTTTGTCCCCACTTTGCAAGGTTTTAGAAAAATGCTCAGCCTTTCTAGTTATCACTTTTGAGAAGTGTCTAGTCTATTCATATCTTTTGTAACGGTGCTGTTTGTTTTTTTCTTTTTCGCACCTTTGAATTCCTTGTAGATCCTGGATGTTAAGCCTTTGTCAGATATTCAGTTGGCAAATATTATTTCCCAGTCTGTGGGCTGTCTCCCTGTTCTCTTGATAGTTTCTTTGGCTTTGCAGACATTTTTCAGTTTGATGAGGTCCCACTTGTCTATCTTATCTCTTATAGCACAGGAACGAGGGGTTTTGATCAGGAATTGGTTGCCAGTTCCAACTTCCATATGGGTGTCTCCTGAATTTTCTAAGATTCTTAAAGTTTGGGGTTTTACATTTAGGTCTTTGATTCATTTGGAGTTGATTTTTGTGTATAGTGATAGGTAGGGGTCCTGTTTCATTTTTCACGTGGCCAACGAGTTTTCCCAGCACCAGTTACTGAATAGGTTGTCCTCTCCCCAGTGGTTGTTGGTAGAGTCTTTGTTGAAGTTGAATTGGTTGAGAAATTAAGGTTTTGCCTCCGGAATCTCTATCCTGTTCCATTGGTCTATAATCCTGTCCTTATACCAACACCAGATGTTTTGATTATTGTTGCTTTGTAATAAAGTTTAAAGTCTGGGAGTGTGATACCTCCCGCTTTTATTTTTTTTTTTTTCCTCTTCTGAAGATTGTTTTGGCTATTCGTGGTCGTTTATGTTGCCATATGAATTTCTGTACTGTCATTTCCAACTCTGAGAAGAATGATGTTGAAAATTGAATGGGTATAGTGTTGAATCTGTAGACTGCCTTTGGTAGGATGGACATCTTAACAATGTTGATACTGCTAATCCATGTGCATACAATATTTTTCCATTCGTACATGTCAACTTTGACTGCTTTGAGAAAAGTTTTGTAGTTTTCATTTAAAGTTCCTTCATTTCTCTGGTTAAGCAGATGCCAAAGTATTTCTATTTTTTTTTCTTTTCCTTTTTTTTTTTGCTGCTATTGTGAATGGGATTGTGCTTTTTATATGTTTCTCCTTCTGTTTGTTGTTGGTGTATAAGAATGTGACTGTCATTTGCACATTTATTTTGTACCCTGAGACTTTGCCAAAGTACTTTATCAGTGCAAGGAGGTTTTTGACAGATTGTCTTGTATTTTTGAGGTATAGGATCAGAAAATCAGTCAAGAGGGATAACTCCACTTCTTCTTTTCCTATTTGGATATTGCTCATTTCCTTCTCTTGTCTGGTTGCTCTAGCTAGGGGACTTCAAACACAATGTTGAACAGGAGTGGTGAGAGTGTGCAGCCTTGTCTTTTTTCGGTTTTCAGGGGAAACGCTTCCAATTTCTGTCAATTTATCCATATTTTGACTGTGTTTTTTTAAAAGTTTTTTTAAATTTTTTTTTAAAAGTTATTTTAGAATGAGTAGTCCTAAAGGCATGTAGAAAGGTTCTGAGTACAAAAGAAATTAGTAAGACAGGCTTATGAAATGGAATTGAAGAGCATTGTAGAGATAAATGCAGTTTGTCATTTCACAACAGGGTTTGCTCTTTGGATACTGTCTCTTGCTACAGGTTTAAGCATTCCTGCTCCCTTAGTGTCCATTAATTTGCTCATGGCAAATTGTACTTTTCTGATAAATATTTTAGGTTTATTGTCTATCTCCTCTATACCAAAATGGAAGCACCGTGAAACACAGGGCTTTGTCTTGCTCACTGCTGAGTTTCCAGCATCTAGAAATACTATATTTTCAACAGAAAAAAATAACTATGATAGGCAGTGTTTCTATCACATATTCACTCTTCCCTAGACATATCCTCCATGGGAAAATTATATTTCTTATTTCTCAATATTATATTTGTTAACATGAACTGTTGGCCATAAGAATATGAAGAGATGGCTATTTTTTTAGGGTTACGCTTGAGAATGTGCTGCATATATAAGTTGTGTGTGGGTGAGCGTTGGACTTCTAGTAAGCTCTCTCCTCCGTGGAAGTGTGTATCTAATCCCTCTTTGTGTCTTTCCCATTACCAGTGCCCAGAATCAGTTGTTGCCTCATTTATGCCCACATGCCCAACCAATGTTTAGGACCTACTGATGCGTAAAAACATGCCATATTCAGTATCTTGTTTTGGTGATAGTTCACTTAGAATGATCATCTCCAGTTGCATCCATGTTTCTGCAAAAGACATGATTTTGTTCTTCTTTATGGCTGTGTAGTACGCCATTATGTAAATGTACTACTTTTCTTTATCCAGTTCACTTTCAATGGGCATCTGGGTTGCCCCCATTTTTTGCAATTGTGAATAGTGCTGCAATAAAAATACCTGTGCAGGTGTCTTTTTAGTAGAGTTAGTTATGTTCCTGTGGGTATATACCCAGAAGTGAAATTGCTTTGTCATGTGGTAGGTCACATTTCAGTTCTCTGAGAAAACGCCACATTGATTCCCACAAAGTTGAACTAGTTTACTTTCCCACCAATACCGTAGAAGCATTCCCTTTTCTCATAGCCTCACCAGCGCTCCTTGTTTTATGACTTTTTTATTGATTGCTGTCTTGACTGGTGTGAGGTAATATCTCACTGTAGTTTTGATTTGCACTTCTCTGATTATTAGCAAAGCTAAGAATTTTTTTCATGTGTTTGTTGGGTACTTGAATGTCTTCTTTTGACGAGTGTCTATTCATGTCCTTTGCTAACTTTTCAATGGGGTTATTTTTTTTCCCCATGTATGACTATCCTAGAAGAGATTTAAGCTGATCAACAGAATAGTGAGGAGGGAACAAATGTTTGATTTTGTAGGTTAATGAGCTTAGGGGTGTTTCTTACATAAGATAATTATGGAGAAAACTTTAAAAATACCTTAATTTACACATAAATAATGTGTACTCTGGGTCAGATATTGCTTATAGTACAGTATATATTTAACATACATTTATTAACATTTTTAATCCATTAATGAGATAGCTACCATTACCAGCCAATTTTTACAAGTGAGATATCTGAGGCACAGAGTAATGAACTCAGGATCATATAAACTACAAACACAGAGATAAAATTTGAAGCAAGTCTTCTGACTTCAAAATTAAGATGGTCAAATTTAGCAAAAAATAAAAAATCACAGAATGCTAGTTAACTTGAAGTTCATATATATAATAAATAACATTTTTTTGTTTAAGAATAAGTTGTGCCGGGCTCGGTGGCTCAGCCTGTTATCCCAGCATTTTGGGAGGCCAAGGAGAATGGATTGCCTGAGCCTGTGGGTTCGAAACCGCCCAGGAAATTTGGAGAGACCTTGTCTCTACAATAAATAAAAAAAAAAAAAAAACAGATATAACACATGCCTGTAGTTCTGGCTACTTAGAAAGCTAAGGCAGAAGGATCGCCTGAGCCCAGCAGATTGACACGGGTGGATGTGAGTGTGCCACTGTAATTCAACCTGGGCGACAGTGAGATTCCAACCAAACCAGAATAAGTTAGCACAACTATTGTAAAGGAATAAGTATTTTATCTGCAATCCTTTGTCTTAATCACAATCTTGTATTTTTTCTTTATAAATATTTAAGTAATGAATCAATAAATGGCCAAGAATAATGAGATATGATTCATATTAGGATTAATTGATCTTAAAAATTTTATGGCATGTATTTGTTAGTAGTTTCTATGGCAGTGAGTCTCTTCGTGTTGTCAAACTTGTGATGATACTTCTGTTCACATCTGTTGCTGACATTCCAAATAAAGAAATGGAAACAAACATTTCATAAAGAGTGTGCATGAGATGCTTTCCTATATGGAAAAGGACAAAATTAATTAATCAAGATTTTTACCCTTGAATATTTAAGTGTTTTAATAATTCAAGAACAGCTGTAATAGGAAAAAAAGCATATCAACGGTTTTAGAGCCAAAAGATAAACGAGATGATAATAAATTAATATCATTCTTATCTTTTTTTTCTGATGTCAAGTAACTTCATATAAAACTACAACACAGCCGGGCTCAGAAGCTCAGCCTGTAATCCCACGCTTTGGGAGGCCGAGGTGAGTGGATTGCCTGTTCCCGTGGGTTCGAGACCCACTTGGGCAACTTGGCGAGACCTCACTCTACAATAAATAAAAAAATTACCTGAGCGTGGTGGCACGCACTGGTAGTTCCAGCTACTTGGAAGGCTGAGGTGGAAGGATCGCAGGAGCCCAGCAAGTCGAGGCTGCACTCCAGTCTGGGTGACAGGGTGGGACTCCAACTCAAAAACAAATAAACAAACAAAAATACTATATATTCAAATACAACTTATATTCAAATACAACTTTATGTGCAGGCATACTTCATTTTATTTTCTTCACTTTATGACACTTCACAGATAATACATTTCTTATATAAATTGAACATTAGGGGCAACTCTGCATTGAGAAATTAATTGGCACGATTTTTCTACCAGCAAGTACTCACTTCATGACTCTGTGTCACATATTAGTAATTATCGCAACATTTCAAACTATATATATACATATATATATGTATATATATATTATGATTTTCTTATTTTACTGATATTTTTGATATTGCTATTACAGTTATTTTACGGGTGTCCCAAACCATGTCTATATACGATGGCAAGCAATCAATAATTTTTTGATGTGTTCTGACTGTTCACATGACTGGACTTTTCCTCACCTCTCTCTCCCTCTCTTCAGGCTTTTCTACACCCTGAGACACAACAAGATTGAAATTAGTTTAATTGATAAAACTTCAATGACCTTTAGGTGTTCAAGTAAATGGAAGAGTGATGAATCTCTCACTTTAATCTTGAGAAAGGCATGTCAAAAGTAGAAATAGGCTGAAACCTAGTTATCTTGGGGTCAGTTAGTCAAATTGGGAATGCAAATAAAAAATGTTCGAAGGTAACTAAAAGTGTTACTCCTGTAAACACATGAAAGACAAGAAAGTGAAACAACTCCATTCTTAAAATAAAGAAAGTTTGATGGTCTGGATAGAAGATCAAACAAGGAACATTCTCTTCAACGAAAGCCTAATTCACACCAAGGATCTAACTCCCTTCAATTTTATAAAAGTCAAGAGAGGTAGGGAAGTAGTAGAAGAAAAGTTGGTAGCTGGCAGAGGTTGGTTTATGAAGTTTTGTAAAAATAGAAGCTATCTTCATAAGAATTCTTAAGAATTATGCTAAATCTACTCTGTGTGTGTTATGCAAATAAAATAAGAAAGCATGGATGCTTTGTGCGTTGTTTATGGCATGGTTTACTGAATATTTTTAGCTGACAGTTGAGACCTACTGCTAAGAAAAAGGTGACTCCTTTCAAAGTATTACTGGTCATTGACAAAACATTTGGTCACCTAAGAGCACTGATGAAGGTGTGTGAGAATATTAATGTTGTTTTCATGTGCTAAAACAACATCTATTTTGCAGCCACGGATTAAAAAATAATTTTGACTTTCAATTCTTATAACTTAAGAAATACATTTTGTAAGACTATAGCTGCTATAGACCAAGACTGCTGTGATTAATATGAGCAAAGAAAATTGCAAAGCTCCTTGAAAGAATTTACCATTTTGGATACCATTATGGACAATCATGATTCATGGGAGAAGGTCAAAATATCAACATTAACGTGCTTGGAAGAAGTTGATTTCAGGCCTCAGGAGAGACTTTGTCAGGTCCACAATTCAGTGAACAAAGTCACCACAGATTTTGGTGATTTTTGGAAAGAGCAAAAGCACTAGAATTAGAAATGAAGCCTGAAGAGGTGATTGAATGACTGATATCTTATGATAAAACTAATAGATGAGTTGCTTCTTAAGTATGAGCAAAAAAACTGGTTTCTTGAGGTGGAATCTACTCCTGGTGAAGATGTTATGAACATTGTTGAAGTGACAACAAAAGCTTAGAATATTTCATGAACTTAGTTGACAAAGCAGCTGAAGTATTTGAGAGAATTGATGCCATTTTTTAAAGATGTTCTCTGTGTGCAAAATTATACAAACAATGCTGCATGCTCTGAGAAACATTTCATGACGGGAAGAGTCAATCGCTGGGACAAAATTTCATTGTTGTCTTATTTCAGAAATTACCACAGCTACCTCATTCTTCAAAAACCACCACCCTGATCAGTCAGCAGCCATCAGCACTGAAGCAAGATTTCCATCTACAAAAATATTATGATTCTCTGAAGGCTCAGATGATTGTCAGCACTTTTTTAGCAATGAAGTATTTTTAAATTATGTACATTTTTAAAAGACATAATGGTATTGCACACGTAATAGTCTATAGTATAGTGTAAACATCATTTTTATATGCACTGGAAAAACAAAACAAATGTTTTTTTGACTTGTTTTTGTTGGAATTTTCACTTTGTTGCAGTTGTTTCCACATAATCTTTGATATATACCTACACTGCAGTTCTAGAAATAAGTCTTATTAGCTAATTCATAACTTTACTTAATAATCACCTACTATAAACCAAAAAAGAAATGAACATATATAGTTCACTTTATTCCTTTTTTTTTTTGATCCAACAAATACTTTTAAAAGTGTTTTCTTTGGGCAAGGAACACATTCTAGATTCTGAGAATACAGTTTTCTCAGAGAGAATTAAAAAATAATGCTCATGTTACCTACCCTGGAGATTTGACTTGAAAACTTATATACCTGTACATATAACTATAATAATTTAAGCAGATAAATAAAAGTAGTATTCGCAGAGAAATTTGGAAAAGGACGGGGGAATGAAGTCTTAGTGAGTTAAAGAAAAGTCGATATTTGAGTTGTATCTTGAAGGGGTAGCAGGTGTTACCAGACAGAAGAGTTAGATCTTTAGGAAATTTTATTCACAATTGTGTCTTGGGAAATTATGGAGAGTAATACCGAAAAGCAATATTGTCCACAACACATCCACATACATGCATACACATGCACATATACACATATGTATATATGTGTAAGACCCACATGACCCTTGAAACAAAGTATTGCTTTTTAGTTTGTTTAAACCTTTAATTCTTTTTTCCTAGTGGTAATGGGAGGCAATATTGATGTGTAAATTGGAATGTATCATTTTATATTAGTGCTTTGGAAATAAAATGTCAGATGCATCATGGAAAGATGTGATTCCCAGAACACAAGGCATATTAGAGACTGTCACTGATTATATTAGTTTAGTAGCTTCAAATAACGTTTCATGGTTAGAAATAAAGGTATACCCCAGTTGACAACAGACTTTAACACTACAAAGACTGGAATATTCTGCTTGTATATTATTAGGGGGACTGAAGAATTTTCATAATACTAAAGCATAATTATTCCTGTGACTGAAGCCAAGTCGCATTTTTGGGGTAGCACCCTACCTGAATGTTGTAGTGTTAACATTATTTTCCTTCTGGTATTTCTTGAAGAAACTTTTAACCTGTATATTGGTTTGTTGGTAGGGGTTATAGAGTAGGGTTTAAAAATTATCACCCTGAAAAAATTTGAATATCTCTTCTGATTATTTAAAATATTGAGATGTATAGAATTAGTCAAAATAGAAATAAATAACACACTACCACTTATCACATTTTATGGAACTTTTAAAGAAACAATGAAAAAATATATGTTTAGTTAGGGTATTGTTGCATAGATTAAGTAATAAATTTGCCTAATGAATAAATAAGTAAATTAGACTAATATTACTCAAATATACTTACTATAATAAATCTTATAACTTTAATATGCAATGGTAATCTTTGCATTAATAGTATGGTGTTACAGGTTGAGACTTCCAAATCTGAGAATCTGAAATCCAAAATATTCCAAACACTCAAATCTTTTGAAAGGCGACATAATGCTCAAAGGAAATGCTCATTGGGAACTCAAAAATTTCAGATTTTTTTTTTCATTTGGGGTGCTCAATTGGCAAATATAATGCAAATATTCTAAATTCAAAATAATTCCAAATCTGAAATACTTCTGGTCTCAATTATTTCAAACAAGAGATACTCAACCTGAAAAAAAAATTTCTAACCAACTGTCTTCTCTGAAACCGATTGAACACAATAATGCTATGGACAAATAAAAGATTAAGTCAGCATTAGTGAAACTAGAATGTATCTCAAATTCCAAATTTCAAACTAAAACAAAAATACTTAAAATTCAATAAATATTAACCGCTTACTTTGTTCCAGAAAGTTTTCTAGCATTGGAGATAATATCAGTGGGGAAAAATAAAAGCAACTTCTCCTTGGAAAACTTGCATTATAATAGAGTGCAGATATGTAGGAAACAATAAACATTTAAAATAAGCAAATTATATAATATATAAGAAGATGCTTAATGAGGTGAAACTGAAGGAAAATATAGAAGGGTAAAACTGGAGCAGGTTTCTCATGATGTCAAAGTTAAATTGTATTGGACAACTTACCAGAAGTTATATGGAGAAGGAAGACTTTATTCAAGACTATTGAGGCAGGGAGAAAAACAGGAACTGAATTCTGTTGAAACAGAAAATAAGAAAGTTATTAAATTCTAGGTTAAGATAGTAGAAAAGTGCTGAAGGATGTTGGTGAAAGTTTGGTCAATGGGATTAGCCAGTCTTTGTTTGCTAGCTGGTGTTTACTGAAGTGAGCATCCTAGGAACCAGGACAAGGTTGGTAATTTTCGTGATCATTACATTTTACAGGGGTGGCTCCCAGGTATTTGAGAAAGACATTTCAGGTTTTAAAACAAGTAAAAGGGTGGGGGAAGATTTACATCTCAAAGGAAAGAAAAGTTTACAGTTACAAGTTTTATAAGAGCAAACCCTTTGGGTCCCCTCCCACTGTGGGAGCTTTTCTGTCCTCTCAAATCCTGCTTTCAAAAAAAAAAGAAAGAAAGAAAGAAAGAAAGAAAGAAAGAAAGAAAGAAAGAAAGAAAGAAAGAAAGAAAGAAAGAAAGAAATACTCTAAGAAAAACAAGGGCCTCTAGCCGGCTCGGTGGCTCAGCCTGTAATCCCACGCTTTGGGAGGCTGAGGTGAGTGGATTGCGTGAGCCCGCGGGTTCCAGACCCGCCTGTGCAACTTGGCGAGACCTCATCTCTACAATAAATAAAAAAAATCAGCCAGGCGTGGTAGTGCATGCCTGTAGTTCCAGCTACTTGGAAGGCTGAGGCAGAAGGATCGCTGGAGCCCAGCAGGTGGAGGCTGCGGTGGCCGGGAGCGGCCACTGCACTCCAGTCTGGGCGACAGAGTGAGACTTCAACTCAAAACCCCCCCCCAAAACAAGGGCCTCAATCAAAAAGAAACCATTACTAAGTTTAGCAAAGCAGATGGGAACTTTAAGGCCATGTGGTCAGTGGTCTGGGAAGATGGGATGCATCCTTTAATATCAAATAGGGAGGTTTATATGGCCCTCATTAACGAGACATTACTTAAGCAAATGTGGTAAGAGGTCTTGGGAGAAGTTCAATCTTTGTGGCAGAAAGCTAGAGTGAAGGAACTAAGCTAGGTCAGTGCTGCCAGGTTCATTGTGTAAGTCTGGAGTTAACTGAGTGAATAATAAAGCAGGTAGTGAAGTTACAAAGATCAAATGGAACAGATCATCTGAGGTCATGTAAAGTCAAGGTCCCCCACCCCTAGGCTTTAACCTGTAAAGTACCGGGCCATATATAGTCACTCCCTATCATTGGCATAACCACCTGAGCTCTGTGCTTTAGATTAGTGGTGGCATTACATTATCATAGGAGTGGAACCCTGCTATGAATTGCTCAGGGAGATATCTAGGTTGCTGCTTCTTATAAGAATAGAATGCCTGATGATCTGAGGTGGCACTGAGGAGGTGATGCTAGTGCTGAAAAATGGCTGCAAATACAGATGAACATTAGCTGTGAAGTTTGACTGCACACCGTCCCACCTACCCCCATCCCTGGGAAAATTGTCTTCCGTAAAGCCAATCCCTAGACTGGGCATGGTGACTCACACCTATAATCCCAGCACTTTGGGAGGCCGAGGTGAGAAGATTACCTGAGCCCATGGGTTCGAGACCAGCCTGGACAAATTAATGAGCCCCATCGCCATAATAAATCAGAAAATTAGCCGGACGTGGTAGCATATGCCTGTAGTTCCAGCTACTTGGAAAACTGAGGCAGAAAGATTGCCTGAGCCCAGCAGGTAGAGGCTGCGGTGGCCTGGAGCATGCCACTGCCTTCCAGCCTGGGTGACAGAGTGAGACTCCTGCTCAAAGAAAAAAAAAAACAGCAGTCCCTGATGCCAAAATAGTTGGGGACTGCTTATGTAAAAGAAATTTGTAGATAATATTACAAAAGAAATCACCCAAATAAATATTTTAAGAAATTATTTGGTATGTGGAATATGTTTGTATACCTCCATTTCTTCTATAGACTCCAATGAAATAATTTTACAAAGATATTTAGTATGTGGAATAAAATTGTTTATGTCCACTCACTTCATTATTCAATTAATAATATGTTAAAGAATAGAAAATGCCTAGAACTCACAAGAATAAAAATAATTGGAAGAGAAAATAATAGGGAATAAGAAATGTAGAAAACAAATTGGCAACCATTTTCTAGGATAATTGCAAATATCCGAATAAAGTCAATTTCTGAAGACAACCAATGAACAACAACAACAAAAAAAAACCAAACAGACCGAGTCCACTCCTACGTCCAAAGTAAACATTACTGTTTCCAAATTTTATTCAAAAGCATGTTAAAATTGCTTAAAAACTGATTGGTTATCTGTACTATGCAATACAAGTTTATCAAATTTATAAACAGTTTGCACCCATGTGGAGTTTCACTGTTAGTGTTTGTCAACTGTAAGACAGAAAAAAATCATACAGCGTGTTGATTTCCTGAAAATGGCTTGCAAAGTACGAAACTCATAAAATGTGCATGCAAATAATTTCCAACTGTTATGAAACCAGTTGATTGGTGTTTCACCATGCAAAATGTTTGCAGCAGTTATATGCTCTCAGTGACTTCACATATGTCCATGCTTCCTTTGATTAGCATACATTTTTAATTCCCTTAAAAAGTATAATATTGCTCACTGGCTAAAGGGCTCATTGAGCAGCATAGTTGAGCGTAGGAAAAAAGATCAGAATGGCAAGACTTTGTTATTTTACATTAAACAAATCTTGAGCATTCTTGAATAAGGAAAAAGATCAAAAGTAAGATATATTTCATTTTCCTTATGAGATTCACACATGAAGAGATCTATATTTGCTGAGCAATCACATGATCCCACTCTCTGGACTTACTCTGTTTACAATTGTTTTTTAAATGATTTATTATGTTACTATTTTCCAAAAACATTTAAAATTTTAGCCACACAATAAGTTATTGAACTAGAGACTATATCCCACTTTGATATAACTTAAATATCAAACATGTTGTTTGGTTAATGTTTTAGAACCTGGTTTTTCTAAAAGTCACAAATACTGCAAATGGGTTTGCTACACCTATTTATTAAAGCCAATTATTTTGGAAGCCTTACAGAAATCATCACCAGACAACAAAAAGAAGCATTTTTGACTGCTGTAGAATGCAATCCTATTATTGTATATTACTAAAGTCACTTAGACTGTGTCACAATCTTTGGGTCTGGACTCAAAGTAATCTAGTACTCAAAGAAGTCATATATTGGTCTTTGTATTTTTTTTTCCTCAGATCATTTTGGTATATAGTCTAATGGCCTAAAAGAGTTGTATAGATATGTTTCTGTTTATTACTTGGTGTAATACTTAGCACAAAGTAGGTGAAAGGACATAACACAGAGCTAACATAGCCAAAAAGCATTACAAGCCATTTCAATACTGTCTAGTAGTCATGTTTTTCTAGCAGTTCACTTTACCCTCTAATCACTAACCAAGGACAGAACCAGTTTCTCAGAGGTAGCTATCGATAATTGTTTTATAAGCCTCTCCCCTGCTTGTTTTGTACTAATTAACTTTTCTCTTTCAAGTATTTGCTTCCATCCATAAGACCCAATCAACCTATCAACCCTCCAGACTTTCATGATGTCACACAGACACACACCATCATCATGGCAGCAACCATGTGACTGGCCCATCCAGTCCATTACCTGAGGACAGTACCTGTGCTCACCAGCCCTTCATGACGTCACGGGGCCCACCACTACCCAGTCACCTTAATGACCTGCCTCCGTCAAAGGGAAAGTTTAAAAGACTTTTGACTCCAAGCAGCCTGTCGTCAATTCTTTACTAGGCTCTGGTGTCACCATGTGCTCTTTGAGCTATGGTTGCCCCCATGTTTCTGAAGCTTTGGCCCCTCCTCTCCTAACTTGAGGAGGAAAATTTCCTCAAATCTCTCTCTCTCTCTCTGTCTCTCTCTCTCTCTCTATGAAAAGTCATAGTTTTCATGCTCTCTTCTTCTTTTCTTTTTTTGGATGTTAATTGTATTTTATTTTAGTGTCATATTTCTTTCTCTACTGCGGACATTATGGTAATTTTAATGTCCTCTCTCTCTCTCTCTCTCTCTCTCTCTCTCGTAATTTACTTTCTAGCCATTGCTTTGCTAACCCATGGTCTTATGTGTCTCCTTGAGTCACAGTCACAATGTTTCCTATCCTTGATCCCCTCCCCTAGCTTGAGGAGGTGCATCTCCTCTCTGTCTCTCTAATTTACTTTTAAAATAAACTGTATTTTCCAACCTACCTTCTGTGCAATTATTTGCATCTTTCACACAGCATCGAACAGTACAAGATCACATTTTAAGGCCCCACTGGGATATATTTTAACCAAACCGTAGGCTTTCCATAATTTCTTGCTTAATGAAATAGTTAAACTACAGGAAGAGAATAACAGGTTTGAGACCATTTTAAAATGACTGTGCTAAGAGTTCTTCTACTCTTCTCAATTTAGTCATCAGCGCCTAATAACAAGGAAGACATTTAATATCAGGACTGGCTTCAAAGACATTTGAAACATAATTCACCAAGGAACATATAAATTTGTAAAAGTAAAATGGAAAAATATACTGAGGTGTTAATTGAATGTAAGATTGAATAGTGGAAAACCAAAAGTTTTAGCATGACTTTTTAAGGTATAGAGGAAACAATTTATGCTACAATGTCTGCAATGTCCTTAAATTTGACATACTAATAATCTTACACATTCTTAAGAAATCATTTGTATTTATTATTTACACCAAATGAAAATCCAAGAGGAAGAATCAAGTAACAACTGAGTCAGATATTTGACACTTACTCTGTCAAAAAAAAAAAAAAAAAAAAATGTACCTCTCAGCTTGGAAACTTTTCTCCTATATCCTACATACTGTCTTACATTTAATTTGGTGTATTCTAATCTAGTGAGGTTTTGACTTCTACATTGTCACTTCCTGTTTTATATTGTGTGCTACTTCATTCTTGTCATATTACTACATGTTAAAAGTTGAATATATTCTGGGCATTCCTCAAACACTTATTTTTTTTTTTTACTGCTGTATAGTCCAAATAAGACCTTATGAATTTCAGTGATATTGACACCATCTCTATAAAATTAATAGCAGGCCATGGGGGGAAGGAAAAACTCTAAAAGAGAATTGAACCCTGAATAGCTGCAGCTATGGATAGAATTGAACAAGTTTGTTGTTTCTAAGCTTGCTCTCACTCCAAGAGAGGACAATTGATTGTCTTCAGTCCTGACACCTGGGGAGAAGGGGAGGATTCCGCACAATGCTAACAAACATATTTTGCCTTAAGCAATGGGGTGAAGACTGCTTGTGGACACAAGCATCTCCAGTCTTCAGGGATTCCACCTCCTCCGGCCTTTTCTCCTAAGCTGCTTCTATGATGGCTCACTAGCCTAGGGGTGGAGACCAATGTCATGAGTCGTGCTTTATGGATAGCATCTCTTGCAAAACTTAGAAATGACATTGAAGATATTTTTCAGGCTCTGATGGACCCAAAGCCCCACCCCGGCTCACTCAAGTCAGGAAATTGGCTCCATTGTCCCTAAGATGGCCCCTCCCAGAAACTGGCTCTGTAACAGGAAGTCTTGAGGCCCTTAGCACCAGCGACCAACCAGCAGTCCCTATTTCCCTGACCGCCATATTCCCTTTTAAAATCCTATCCTCTGAATTTCCAGAAAGGTGGATCTGAGAAATATCTCCCATCCTCCTCTCTCCAAGATGCTTTGTGATATTAAATTCTTCCTCTACTGTAATGGCTGCATCAGTCTTGGTTTTTCTGGACTACAGACATTAAAAGCCCAGTCGAGCTACAGCAAAATCTTTTACTTTGTGATCACTTCCCATTTACACAGGATTCTGAATATTTTTCCACAAAACACTTTTACCCAGTTTTTAGTAAAGTATACTTCACGGTGACCTTTGCACGTCTCCCCTATAAGAATTTCTCTTATTCCTATAAAGTCTGCTAAATCTCGAGGGCAATTTTTGAACTATTCATTTTTATACATGCATCAGTTAGGAATACTTTTTTTTTTTTTTTCTTTTCTACAGTATAATAAGGTAAGTGTAACTCTGGGAAAATTCCACTGCTGACATCAATAAGTGTAACTGTTGCTAATGAAAATCTCTGACTACTATAGTAGAATAATACTTGCACCAAGAAAATTAGAAGGTCTCTGGTGTTATCTCTGAAATAGGAGGGGAAATGCTCCTTATGAAAATAATAGAGCAAGGAATTACTCATTTTGAATATGACTGTTGACAATCTTTTGTTGGTCAAAGTTTAAGTTAGCTTCTGAACCTTCTCCTAGGTCCATCTGCGAATTTCATTGTAACATCCAGCTTTAGAACCTTGCTAGGTCAGTATAGCAAGAACTTCCCATCCTCAATATCTGATCATCCTCAGTATCTAATCAAGATCCCAATCCGGCACTATTCCCAAGTGACATTTGATCATCCTGATCTATCTTCAGCAAGAATCCTGTTAGGTCCATTTAGCCAGATCTCTCTCACCACTGATTTTTTTTTTCTTGGTGATTGTCCATACACTGACCCTTCCATATAGTTTCTTGGCTATACAATTCTACTTACCCATGCAGTAATTGGAGTTGAACTCAACCTTGGTCCCCTAAGACACCACTGCAATGTATTTGTACATATTGCCATGTTCCTGATAAAGTCTGCCCTACAGTGCTTTTACAAATGTAAGCGAATCACTTTTCTCTTTAACACTGTACAGTATGGCATTCAGGTATTTGTCTGAATTGGAGGAGAAAAAGAAATATTGTGTTCATTGGACTTTAACACACACACACGCACACGCACACGCACACGCACACGCACACACACACACAAACCATGTAACTTATTCTGACCCTATTCTTAGATGGGATGCTACAGTGATAGAGTTTTTGAGAATCCTTGAAGCATACCTATTAAAATAAGAAAATTAACCCTTAAATATATGTACTAACCAGAAAGGTTCTGGTTAGTTATAAATATTAACTTGACTGGGTGCGGTGGCTCATGCTTATAATCTTAGTGCTCTGAGAGGCCAAAGCGGGAGTGCTTGAGGTCAGGAGTTTGAGATCAGCCTGAGCAATAAAGTTAGACCATGTCTCTATAAAAAAAAAAATTATATATAAAAATAAAATAGCTTGCCATGTTAACATGCACCTGTTGTCTCAGGCTGAGGCAGAAGAGTCGACTGAGTCCAAGAGGTCAAGGCTTCAGTGAGCCATGATCCTGCCACTGCACTTCAGCCTTGATTATAGAGTGAGACCCTGACTCAAAAAGAAAAAGATCTGAAAATCTGGATTTATCATATTTATTTTTAATCACTTATACGTCCCTCAACATGCGTTTCTTAAATATATGTTAAGCTTATAATTTATTTTGTATTCCCAATAGGTAAGTGTAAATATAGGATTTATATATTTGTTAAACATATATGATGATTAGACAAAACTTTACTATTACTTTGTATCTTATTTTGGATATTAGCAAATAAAGCACAAATATACACAATGAAGTTGTTTCTATTTACACAATGAGGATACTTACAACTGTAGATCTAGCTCAAATGTTTTATCTAAAGCCTTAGCTGGTAATATTATTCATTGATTACATTCGAGACACATTGTTTTTAGATTGCTGTATTTCTCCAGAGTAAGCTCTATTAGTTCTTTCTATAAGCAAAAGAGTGATCAACCTCTCCTCTATCATCTTTTTGACCAGAATCATACTGTTGACCACGAGGACAGGGGCAGTGAAGTGTCTTCAAAATTTAATGCTGTGTCTGTGTCTAATACTCTTAGACTACAATATATACACCTTACAATATAGAGAAGGTAACAGTGTCATGGGCAGAGAAGAGAATGAATACAAATACTATCTATCACAGTAGACAGAGGAGAAAGCGGGAAGTAAGATATGTTAAAAATAAGCCATTAAAATGATATCATTTCTCATGTATGGATTAAATGTAAGGAAGCTGAGACCCGGTTACCTGAGTTCACTTTCCTCAGTCCAGCATTTATTAGATGTGTGATCATGGCAGGTCATGCAATTTTTTAGTTTTTCTGTCTCTTTTAATGTAAAATGCAGATAGTAAATTAAATACATATTTCTTAGCGGTACCAGACCAAGCTATATTGGAATCTAAGGCAATAAGAAAAATCAATGTTACTGATACTTCCTTTCTTTAAAATGGTGATATTTTGTTCATTTTGGATTTTCTTGCATTGGTTTTATTTTTTATAATGTATTAAAAATATTTATCTTATCGACTGGCTTTTAGGTGACCTGTTACATTGCCACCAAGGTGAGTGTCCCACTGTACCTTCAGGTTCAGAATCTGTCTTCTTAGATGGTCAAAATATTTAGATGAGTTAAATATGTAAATGACTTACAGTGAGACCTACTATAGACTAAGCTTATATGATTAATAATTATGATTATTAACAATCATTAAGAGATTTTATGCATGTAAAAAAGAGGCAGATTTTTAATATGTGGAATAAGATATAAAATATAGTTTCTGCATTGTAATTCTAGATCTTTCTTTCCAGTTTATAATTTTGCATTACATTAGTCATGAAGCATTTCTGACCCAGTTTTCATTGAAAATCTAAAATTATATTTAAGAGAAATATTTCTTGGAACTTAAGGAAGTGTTTAGAAAACAAGCAGAAATCTTTTGCAATAATGAAGCAGTTTTTAAGATAGTTATTTTTGTAATTTGTAGAAAGTCTGTAACATACCAAAACAATGAGAAATACAAGCAAATATTAAATATTTTTCATATAACACAACATTCTGAAATACTCTCTATAAAATTTTGATGTAATTATACACACTGCACATATATACACATATATATAACTAAGTTTTTAAGAAAGCAAATTATATTCTATATATTTTTTAATTTAAATTCTTTAAAAATATATCCTTTGATATTATTAAAAATATTATTCTTGAAACACTTTAAATTATTATATTATCTCAAATCTATGCAGTAAACTTTGTGTGAACATTTTTTTTATTTTTATTAATTTAATTATGAAATAATGTCATTTTAAATAACATATCACTAAACAAGATATGTTATTTCTGATTATTTCCTGTAGATTTATACCAAGAATCAGAATTACTGTTATAAAGAGTTTGGAGTTTATAAGATTTTTTTTTTTAATATTTTAAAGATGTGGGGTACAATTCAGGGTTAGGCATACAAATGTTCATTATGCAGGTACTGGAGTAGGATCTTTAATTCATATTGGTGAACTGTCAACAGAAAATTTAAACTTGAGACTCAACAAAAGTACATAAGTGTATATTTTCTTGAATCTTTGCCAAAATAGGTATTATACATTGTCTCAAATTTGGGGGAAAAACTGGATATCTATTTCAGGTTAATGTATTGACTTTTTTTTGTTGTTATTATTACATTTGCTAACTTTTCCATAGTTTTTATTGTGTTAAAATGCACATAACAAAATATACCATCTTAACTATTTTTAAATGTACAGCTCAGTGATATTAAATACATTCATAATGTTGTACAACTATCACCATTATTATCTCCATAATTCTTTTAAACTGTAACTTCCCATTCTATTAAACTGTAACTTCCCATTCTTCTCTCAGATTTTGGAAACTACCATTTTATTTTTGTCTCTATAAGTTTGAATATGTTGTCTATAGAGGCAGAAACCAATTACATTTCTCTATACCTTAGTATAGAACACTTCATTTTTCTTTTTCTTTCTTTCTTTCTTTCTTTCTTTCTTTCTTTCTTTCTTTCTTTCTTTCTTTCTTTTTTTTTTTTTGGTAAAGAACACATCTATTAACCAAAATCCTTGACAGTTTTGTCCATACCAACCAATTGTCCCACACCAGTTGGTTGTCCTGCAATTTAACTCAATTATGACACTATCTAACTATTTGTACGGATTAAAGTTTAGTCCCATAAGAATGACCTCACTTGAGATGCCAATCACAAATATAGATTGTTGCCTGTCTTTCTTACTGACCAGTTATAAATCAGAAGTTTCCTCAGTCTCTTTCTGGAGTTTGATCATTTGCTAGAGTGGCTCACAAATCTCAGGAAAGTGCTTTACTTACTATTGTCAGAATTTCTTTCATTCGCTTAAGGCTGCATCATATTCCTGAGTATGTGTGTTTACATAAAACATTTTCCTTCTCTATATATACATTGATGAACATTTAGGTTGCTTTCACATTTCAGCTACAGGTTGAGTTTCCCTATTTGAAATGATTGGGACCAAAAGAGTTTCAGATTTTTTTCTTTAGATTTTGGAAGATTTTCATATGTGTAATATGATTTCTTGAGGTTGGAACCTAGGTCTTAACACAAAATTCATCCATATTTTATATACATATTATTTATACAATATCTTAAATCATTTTCTACTTGGAATAAAATGTATGTCCACCGGGTTATCAGAAAGCAAAGGTATATACAATCTGTGGTTGTTTGTAATCATAATCATTCCTGAGTTTGAATTTATATGCTATCATTAAGCAACCAATTTCTCACATTTATTCCCACATAAATACTTAGCAGTGAAAAAAAGAACATGTCATTTTTACACTGAAAAAAATAATATCGGGGTAACTAGACAGCACAGACATATCACCAGATACCCGTATCAGCTGTTAATAAAACAGCAACAACAAACAACTCCATGCTTACAGTCTGTACCAATGATGCAATGTCATGATTAAAAGATTATTGTATACTGTATTTTATTATTTTAAGTGAGAAAAAAACATCAGAAGCATTTGAAGGACAACACATGGGTTCTTTTAGAGATTAGTAGGTATTCTATAGATGACTTTTACACTGTTTCCTCTAGAGTTATATGCCTCATCAACATTTTTTATCTTAGACATCTCTCTATGGTTTTTATAGATTCACATGATTTCTTTTTCTAGTATAAATGCACACTCCACTAGTCCTTCAATAAGCTCATTACATTTTCACCATGCAATGTATAGGCACTTTTTCTGTAATGTCAACAATGTTGTCTTCATCATTATGTTAGTACTCAACATGTTTGAGATTTTGAGTCATTTTAGATTTTAGGTTTTTGAAGTAGGAATGCTCAACCTGTACTGTGAGTAATAACGTTATGAACATGGGTGTACAAATATCTCTTTGAGACTTTCTTCAAATTATTTGGAATATTTACCCAGAAGTGGAATTGTGGGATCATAAGGTAGTTTTATATTAATTTTTTGAGTCACTGTACTCTTTTTCACAGTGGTTGTTTCCTGTTTTGGAGTAGAGTGCCCTGTATTTGTCTGTTAGATATAGTTGGTTTATTGTGCCAATTAAGTCTTCCATTTCTTTATATATCTTCTGTCTGATTGTTCTATCTGTTATTGAGACCAGGATATTGAAGTATGCAACTATATTTGTCAAACTGTTTATTTTTTATCTTCAGTTCTGTAAATTTTTGCTTTATATATTTTGATTATCTGTTTTTAACTGCATACATGTCTATAAATGTTATATCTTCTTGCTGAATTGAACATGTCATTAACATATAAAGTCCTTGTCTCTTGGAAACTATTTTTGATTTGAAGTCTATTTTGTCTGAGATTAATATAGCCATGCTTGCTCTTTTTTGGATACTATTTGCATGGAATATTAATGTGTGTCTGTAGCTCTCAAGTGGGTCTCTTGTAGACCGCATATAGTTAGATCATTTTCTTTTATTATATTATAATAATCTCTGTTTTGTGATTGGCGAGTTTAATCCATTTGCATTTGAAATAATTGCTGATAAGAAAGAACTTATTTCTTTCATTTTGCTATTCGTTTTTTGTATGTCTTAGAGATTTGTGAGTTCCTCATTTCCTATACTGGTATGTTCTTTTGTGTTTAGTTGACTTTTTGTAGTGAAACATTAAAATTCCTTTCTCATTTTATTTTGTGTATATTCTAAATCTGTTGCTTTCGAATATCCTAGTCTGGATTGTCTGGTTCCCAAAGGAAGAAAAAGAGAAAAATAAAAGAAGTTGGGGGTGCCATCTCTCTAAATCCCCTGGAAGTCACTTTGGCTGGGGTGGGAAAGGCTTGTAACAATATAAGGAGATACAACAATGGTTGTCTGCCTCTTTGTCTGCACCTCTGTAATCAGAAGAAGCAATCAGCAATCTGAGTGCTGATTTCCAGAATTTGGAAGACAGGGTCCTTTTTTGTGCCCCCTGGTTTCTGGAAGCTGTGTGCAGGCTACTCCAGCAATGTGTGCACAGCTGCTTGCCAAAGAACTGAGGGCGGATAGAAGTTGCTACTGTGTTAATAACTTGAAATTACTGTCCAAGCCTTCCCCTGGACCTTGCCAGAATTCAGTGGAATGCAGAGTTTTAAAACAGCTTTATCAGACAGATTCTGACAGTGCAATTGTTGTTTAGGTGGGAGATAGATTCCTGGTACTTTCTACTCTGGCATTGGTCCAGAATCTTCCTTCTTTGTTGACTGTGTCTTAATTTGAACTTCTTTTGTATTGTTTCTATTTTGGTCTTTTTGTCCTTGTGCTCATTCATATTTAAATACTTCTGAAAGGCAAAAGTCTACAATGTGCCTTGGTTCAACAGCATCCTATTTATGCGAAATGTGCATCATATTTTAGCAAGCGCAAAAGCACGAACTTAATAGCAAATATTTTTTGAAGTCCAGAGATAAACCTATGCCTGAGTCCTAGGAAAGTGCTTAAGCAAGAGAACTGCTCTAAGAAGCAGCTAGTAGACAATAAACACATTGACACCATAACCCCAAGTAGTAAAAACACTGACTCTATACTTCAGTGTTTCTCAATATTGCCCCAAACTACTAGTCTAAGAATCCTCATACACGTCTAATACACTTGCCCAAAGTCAAAATCCAAGGAACCTAACCAAACATCGTGAATCGGATATCTATAAACACAGCATACTTGCATTTCAATTTTATATAATCTCTCAGGGTATCAGATGCGTGTTAGATTTTTAAAAGTTATTTTAATATTGGGCACATTTGTGGGTGTAAGAAACGTATCATGAAGTAAACAATGAGTGGTAATAGGTAACTAAAATTTATTGTGGTCATTTAAATAGATTCAAATATTAAACCGCAATCAAATAGTGATACAGTTCCATTTGAATACATTTATAGAAGAAGTTTTCCTCAGAAATGCAACTCAGAAATGGCATAATGGGAAATTTTGTTATTAAAGGCAGATTGATTATGTAATCAAATCAGCACACAGAAATATTTCCATATTAAAAAGCATGGGGAATTATTTATTTAGAAGCATGTTGGTACAATTATACTACTTTTCCAGCAAAAATCCTATGCTGCAGATGGGAGTCACAGATTTATTTTGATGCCAAAAGATAAAATATTAGAAATGTATAAAGAAAGCACATGGATTAAAAGTATAGGAATTAGCAGGAGCCATAGACTTAATTTATTTTTATGAACATAAAATTACAAATGAACATTAATATCAACACTTTCTTCTATGTTTTTGGAGCCCTTTAGGGAATTATTATGGACATATTATAGCAACCATAATTATATGCCTAGCTAATTTCCCATGTTATCAGTAAGATGCAAAAGTAAAATGATCATGGTTGAGTTAACTTTTTATTGGAGAGGCAGTTACACCAGAAAGTATTAGAAAATCTTGATGATCATTTGATATAAATATAGATTTTTACAAGACTGTATTTTGGTCCTTTGTTTTGTAAAAACGATTCACTGTCTTTCAGTCAATTGAAACCATAATAATGACTAGAATGGCGTATTTAAATCACCTAAGACCATTTTTCAATAACACAGAGTCTATGAAAAAGATTAAGAATTAAATAAAAGATTAAGATAATCATTTTACTGCTAACCAACCTTTTAACCAAAGTATTAGATTATATTTTGTGTCCATTTTATCTTCATTGCTCTGAAAGACTTTATCTGCTACTTTAATAAGATTATAAAATATTTATTTATTTATTTATTTTCTTTTTTGAGATGCATTCTCAAGATGTTGCCCTGGGTGGTCTTGAGTTCCTGGGCTTAGTAATCTTCCTGACTTAGATCCAGATTAGCCAGAATTAGAGGAGTGAGCCAGGAAAATCAATGAGAATTTGAGTTCTCTTAACTTAGTATATCCATGTAATTAGCAAGTAATTTCACCACAAAATAAGTTTTATCACTAAAATAAATGATGATTTCTTAAACTTGTCTTTATCCAATTATCTCTATATATTAGCAAAGTTTTAGAGTACCCTATGGTAAATAAGCTGGTATTCAGGTGGATTTTTATTTGTTTATGTATTTATAGATTATTTATTTTTGAGGCAGAGCCTCTCTCTGTCACTCAGGCCGTAGTACAAAGAAGTGATCACAGCTCACTGCAGCCTCACCTTCCTGGGCTCAAGCCATCTTCCCAGCTAAGCTTCCTGAGTAGCTGGAACACCAGGGGTGAACCTCTGTGCCCAGCTCAAATATCCTCTGTGCCCAGCTCAAATAGTTTTAAGTATCTGCTTTGGTTGACCAAGAATGGGACTTAGCAGTTCTAAACCTCCTCTTTTATCATAACCACCTCCCCCATAAGTTCTAGAAAAACAAAAACTGTGATCATGTTACGAAGAGTATCTTGAATTATTCTGCTGGAAATTTTCTGTACCTTATCTTTATCGTAACATCTTGTTTTGCCCTTAAGCTTCAGACACTATCTTCTACATCAATAGCAGTTTGTACATCTATGACATATACTTCATTCCATTATTATTTTTGTCATCTTCATATGAATTTGCTTGACTCTTTTCCCATGTGCATCGTAATAGATTTTAAAGTATCTTTCTCTCTGTCTCTCTCTCCTTTTTCCATACCTTCCCCCATTTAGATACTCAGTAAGGATGTGTCATAATTTTTTGCTCATACAAATATTTCTTGAGTGCTTACCACTGTTCTAAATGCTAGAATCACATCTGTAAGAAAATAGAATAGGTTTCTCCTTATTCTATTTTCTTTGTAGAGTTTGCATTGCAAAGGGCAAGGCAAGCAAAAGTATTAAGGAAAATAGATTGTATGTGTTCTGGAAATATATTCTAAGAAGAAAAGGGGGTAGAAAATATTAGGAAGAGGAGTTTCAATTTCGACATAGGATTGTCAGGGAAGGCCTCTTTCATGGGATGGCGCGGGAAACACAAGAGTTACAGCATCAGACAACTACTGAGGGTGTCATTTACATTTTGTAATCCTGGTGACTGATGCCTCCTGAGTAGACCAGGTCACAACATATGCAAATATACGTAGTGACCTGGTGAAGACTTGAAGGAGTTAAAGGAGAAAGCCAGGCACATATCTGGAGAAAAGAATTCTAAGTATATATCACAAACGCAAAAACGGTCAGATATTTTTGTACCATCGAAGAAAACAGTGTGTTTGGAAGGTATTCATAAATATTTAAATATAATTTAAATACCATCCAAAATCAATTATGTTGGCTACATATTGATCTAAACCGATCTCCCCACAGTCCTAAAACAAAAAGAGGAAAATTATTCTGATTATATTTTTCTATATTGCATACCTAAAACTTTATCAAAATTACATATTTACCAACTCCATGATCATCATATTTGAAACCATACATGAACAAATAAAATAAACATTTTAGACAAAGAAAAAAGTGATATGTATTGACCAGCATTTATTTATTATTATTCCTTTTGATATTTTGGGGAAAAAAAATCTGCAGACTAATTATGTTCATTTTGTGATCTGCGCAAAAAAGTTTCAAAACACATAATGGTTTCATTGATTTACTTAGTCATGCCGAAATAGGTAGACACACAGAATTTGCAAATATTAGTGGTTTGGGATGTCTTTTTAGATACTTACATTGTGAAATACCGTATTTAAAATATGACTACATTCTGTAGAGGGATGCCCATAATCAGAAGCAATCCAAACGCACCTGCGTGGTGATTGAAAAATAAATAGAGCTGTGGTTTCTTTTGAGTTGATGCCGTGTTTCTTCCCATCTGGGACTTTTAGTTCAATCAAAACAAAAGGGATGTTTTGGAGAGAGAATTAAAGAAATCTGAGCTTTTTCAGATACTCTGTCTGCTTTAACCCTTTTCAAGTTCCAAGTTTTAGATCCCTCTGCCTCCCACCCCAAAAATGTTCTAGGGGAATTGTAATTCTTTGTTCCATTTCCAGAATTTGCTATTTTTCCAGACGAGTGCTTTAAATGCCAGCCACACAAACTAAGCCACCAATTTTAATGCAAAAATAACAGCCGGTCCTCTCTAGCCTACACTTTGGGATATTAAATTCTGAGTGTATTGTGAGTAACTCATTTCAACAACCAATTACTGCTTCAAAGACACAAGGAAGACTAAGTAAGAAAGCTTCATCCACCTCACATTTCTGAAGTATATGTGCTCTGTGTGAGCCAAACCCCATGAAGCGTTGAACCAAACAACCACAGCAGGTGCCTATCCTCTTGGTTATTCAGCATTAATTTCTTAATGCCTGGTTGGGCTTGCTGATGAGTGGCCTCTATCTCTCAGGTATTCTGCAACATTGATTTCCAGCCTTGGAGTGAATTATTTGTTCGTTTTCTCTTTGCATGATTTAACACAGTTGGATTGTTATGAAGCGAGGGGGAGGGAAAGAGAGCTCTTGAATAGATTTGCCCTACTTGAGACTTTCTGTTTAGTAATACTGATGCGAATGCCCATGTTTTTAAAAAGATTGCTAACATTTCTTCCAGCTATAAAGTTCTGAAATTTGCATTGAACTACCAAATGCCTATAATTAAGAACTTTCATACCCAACATATACAATTTATAATTAGGATCACTGTAATGAAATATTTTCAGTAGATGTGGAAACTTCCTCCCGCCTAAATTTTTTTAAAAATTTACCAGCAAGTATATTTTATGAATGCATATTTCCAAAATACTCCCTAAGCCAGTTCAAAATCTTTTTTGCATTTTTGCTGTCTTATCATTTAGTGCAATCACTTAGAGCAAAGGTGTCATCTTTTCCATTGTTTTTGTATTCTTCTTACCTAATATAACACTGAATAAGTGATCTAAATTTCTAGTTACTACAACTGAATTGCCTGTAGGTATTGATCATTGGTTTAGACATCTGCAAAACAATTGTCGGATTTTAAATCATTTAGAAATCAAAATGGTACTCACAGAGAACACATAGCGTCTATTTCTGAATCACAGCCATTGTACTGTGGACATTAGTATTTCAACTATCGAGTCATCAATAGTAAAATGTTTGTCATAAAAAAACAATGTGTTTAATATGCAGTTTAAAAATAATCATTTGTAATGAATTTTAAAATTAGGAATTAATGCTCATGCTAATATATATATACACATACTAAAATATACCTAGAAACTTTTAAAAGAAATTTCTAGAATAATCTTATTTACTTCCAAGGGAAACTATTTACTGGAAGATATTATTTTTGTAGAAATATAGAACTCGTAAATTTTCAAGTGTCTCCACATTTCTGATCTTAAAGACATCAGTTAAAGTTCTTAAATGTGCACACATATTTCTGAACATTTATAATGGTACAAAAAGAACCGGTCTATATTTCATATTCAGAGGATATCGATCCTATAGATGCAGATACAATAATCAGTGACTTTTTGCTAAATCACAATGTACATTTTTTCAGTGGTTTCAGATATGAGTCCTGCATGTCTGAAGGTTCTTCAGGTTTTAATATTAAATTTTCTGAAGTCAGTGTCAAAATCTTTTTAAATAAATGAAATTTCAAATTCTTCCTGATACACTTACTCAAAAAGTTCATATTTTTGTGAAGAGTTTGAAATTGGGTAAATTCGAGTATTATGGTGACCATGCCGCGTAATACCATCTCCCCTTATCTGTGAGGGATACATTCAGAGACCCTCAGTGGATACCTGAAATTTAGGCTACTACTGAACTATGTATTTGTTATGTTTGCTTCTATACATACCTACCTATGATGAAGTTTGATTTATAAATTAGGCCCAATAAGAGATGAACAGAAATAACTAATGATAAAATACAATGATTATACTGATATGCCAACATCACTATTCTTGAACTTTGGGGCCATTATTACGTAGCATAAGGATTACTCGAACACAAGCCCTGCAATATCTTGACAGTCAATCTGGTAACTGAGATAGTCACTAAGTTAGTGAAATGAGTAGGTAGCATATACAGCATGAATACCCAGGACAGAGAAATGATTCACACCACAAGTAGGCCAGAGTAGGAAGGCATGAGGTTTCATCATGCTACTCAGAACAGGATGTGATTTAAAACTTACGAAATTTTTCTTTCTAAAATTTTTCATTAAATATTTTCAGACCATGGTTGACTAAGGGTAACAGAAACACAGAAAGCAAAACCTTGAATAATGGGGGGACTGCTGTATTAACTTCATTACTAACTGGTCAGCTATTATTATCATTATCATTTTTGTTTTCATAAAGTAAGCTAGTGATTAAAATGTGGAAGGAATACTTTGGTTTCTTGCGAACATTCTAAACTTAACTCTCATTCTTGAAGCAGGGAAAATTATTATTGTGGCCTGATTCATTTCCTGAAAAGGCCAACTGACAAATTGAATGATCAAGATTTCAAAAACATCTGCATTTTTTCCTTCATCTTGCCAAATTTCTATATTATTTAAACCTATTTTATGCAAAAATGGTAAGTGAGAGCTAGACCTACTGACATTTAGGTAGTTTCACTTGTCTTAACAAATGTTGGTCAATATGCTTATTAATTCAGATTGCTCCCAGTTTTCAACATAATGATGAGGACATTGCCAATAATAACAGAAACAACAGCATCATCAAGAAGAAATCATAAAAGTAGGAGCACCTGTGTGCTTTTCTATCTGTGAAGGACACGAGTGCATGGGTGTGGGGGTGAATGAGAGGAAGGTGCATAAACAAATTTATCATAGCACAGTTTGATAATTATAGATTTGTTAAAATAAATTTAGCTTTTAATGACCAGTCAATATGCCAGAGTATTTCTAATTATCCTGCAAATTGTTTGCATCTGTGACTAATCCTACTGCAATACATCTTTGCCAATCAACTCACACCATTTCAGAAAACTGCTTACTTATACCGTTGCCAGTGTTCACTGCTATTTCACACTGTACACTCACATTTTTATCTTTTGCAAGTATTTTTTATTTACCCTACATACATATCTATTGCTTTTCTACCGAAAAATCTTATAGGACCTGAATCATATTTCTTAGTATCAGAAATAAAGTTACATTGTGATTAGTTTATTCTTGTTTGTAGCTTTAGAAGCATAGAGGTCATTTGTTTATATAACTAAAATCTAAAAAGATAATTAAAACACCCAACACAACTGAGAATATTGGAGTGTTTTACAGTCAGCATATGAGGCAACTACAATTCAAAGTCCTAAATTTATCATACCCTTCAAGACCTGGCAGTATTGTGTGGGGAAAGAGAAAGTTATTATTTTAGATCAACTCTCTAAGGTCCCCTGCAAACCTGAAATTCAAGGAAAAGAAAAGAAAATTTCAGTATTAATAAATAAACAAAACCTTCCTGTGGGCACCTCTCCTTTCAAAAAGAGAATAAAAAGATAGCTTTGTACCAGGCAAAATAAATCTATAAAGTGTTCTCTCATGCTTATAGAGAATGATTGGAAAAAGAAGCCATACTCTGCAGATCTGCTATTTACTTAAAAAGGGGGATTCAATTCAAACTTCTGCCATTTTTTCTTGTGTGTGTGTGTGTGTGTGTGTGTGTGTGTATGTGTGTGTGTGTGTGTGTGTGTGTTACTAATAGATAAAATCTATATTGCCATGAATAGATTGGTAAATTTGTGTAAAGTCCTTCTATTTTATTTTATTTTATTTTAAAGGTCCAGAATTATGTTTCACACAGGACACGGAGAGATCAGAATAAATTAGCAAAGTTAGGAGAAACTTTCTACTTCTGGGCAATGCAAATGAGATGAGTTGAGAGAACATTGGAAAAACAAAACAAAACAACTCTAAGTTGAGATGACCATGAGACTTTTTGGAACAGGAATATCCATTATTCAGTTTTCCTTTAAAAAAAAAAAGTTACTTGTGATATATAACCCCTAAATTTTAAACAAAATTTTCCACAGAGAATGTGTATTAGTGATTCTTTTGGAAGGGCTAGGTACAGGGTTGTTTCAGTGGACCAAAATAGTGACAATAGAGTCACTACTACATTTGAAGTGAGCTACAATAACTATGAAATATTCAGTGGAAGTAAAAAATTAAAGTAAAAAATCGCTCAGAGGAATGTAAGTATTCTGAATAAACTTAAAGATATTGAAAGGATGGGTAGCTTTCATTCTAAAAAAAAAAAGAAGATGATTTAATCAAAAGGAGAAAACCAGTGAAGTGATATTTTATTGTAATTAATCCTGTCCTCAGCACATATAGAAAACTTTTTTTTTTTAATTTATACCACTGCATAACTTGGGTAGAACTTCCCCTAGAACCCTAGAATCTATTACTGGTTTTTAGATTTAGGATAATTGGTTTTTCCTAGTTAATACATTCTTTCAGTTCAGACATTCTAAAACAAGGTTGTAGAATGGGTGCCTAAGGAAGTTAAATCCTAGAGAAACATTGTAGTGAAATGAATTATGGCTTGTAATGATTTCATATTTTAAAGAGTTATGTGACAAATTGAATTCTCTGACCTCTTTATCTACATTACACACACTGCTTTGACTATCTAATCTCCTTTTTTTCCCTTAAATCATAAGAGTACACACACACACACACACACACACACACACACACACACACAACCACTTCGGTCTGCATACAATTGGCCAAATAAATCATATACTCAAGGCAGAGAATAACGTTGAGGGAAAGAATACTGGTATATGGCATAAAAGTTTCTTGTTGAATGAATCTGCCTTCCCATGCAATATGAGATTGTGTTCCCTTTTGAATAATATATGTCCAATACATGTTACTGGTACATTTTATTTTGTGTATCCCTGAAGGTTGAAATTGCAGAGCAGCTCTTATACCATCAACTTGCTTACTTCCAAGACCTCTTTATTATAGTGATGAATAAATGCGAGTCTTTAACATAGAATAACACATTTCAATTTGTTTATTAAAACGATGATCACAGTAAAGCCAAGATTTTTCAGTACAGTCACCACTTATGGGCCTCACAAAAACTTTATATTCAATACTCCAAACTAGAAGAAAAATGTATATGACCCTTGAATATGCAGAGAATACACATTAGTGAAATACAAGGCTATAGGCAGATGCCTTTAGCACACTATATTATGTGTTCTCAACCCACCCCTGAGTTTAGCTTTGGTGAGTCTAGACAGTTCCATGTGAACACTGATTCACCACCAATTCATGACATCCTGTTCCGGCATCATGGTAGCTATGGCTCGTTGCACTTTCTCACTCAGGGATTTCTCTGGCCATGTGGGAAACTGCTGGGACCATGAACATACGAATCTTAGAAATGAGAGTTAGCTACACAAATGATCGTTTCTGGGTGATGAGTAATACTTGCCAACGGTCCCAGTGGAAATGAACCTGTGTTATCTAACCATGGCATGTTGACAACTGCGCTATTTTATAATGTTGTCCTTTTTGTCTCACTCTATTCCTACTTCTTAAGGTCAAGTTCTAATAAAATTAATTCCCAACACGAATAAACTACCTACATCTGAGTTTTTATTTTGGTGCTATTTTAAGAAAGTCCAAACTAGATCAAAAAATTTTATATCTACTTTGATAAACAGTAGCATTCTCTCTCTCTCTCTCTCTCTCTGTCTCTCTGCCTAAGAACAAAGAAAAAACATTTCTACTTTCAAAATTCTTATTATTTTCTCGTTCTGTCTCAAATTCTTGTGCCACTCAGTACATGTGAATTTATATTTTCCTTAAATAGGTTTCATTTCAATACTTAAAATAATAAAAATAGAAAATATTGGCAAAAACATTATATTGACTTATAACTCCTCCACTCCCATGCCAGGCCACCATATATTTATTTGTATCAACAAAGTCTGAATAGCATGTATCTGAGCCTTCTTCTGTTACCCTAAAGCACAAAAGAATTCCTTACATCAGTAGATGTGTCTGTGATGATCTGAAGATGTTCACTTCAATAGCAAACTAGCAAACATTATAACTTGCAGGAGAAAACATATACTCCCAACATTTGGCTTCTGGACATCTTAGATGAGAACTATCAGCTGCTAGTCATTCCTACCATTGACTATATACAGATATGAGAAACATTTGCAGAACACATGGTAGATTATTGTATACTAAGGACTAGAAAACTATGACCCACAGACTAAATCAAGCCCACCACTGTTTTTATAAAAAGTTTTATTGGAAGACAGCCACAATCATTTGTATCGTCTTTGGTTGCTTTCACATTTCATAGGCAGAGTTGAGCAGTTGCAACAGAGACTGTATGGCATGAAACTAAGAATTATTTACTATCCAGCCCTTTAAAGAAAACATTTACTATCTTTTGTCCTACACTACACCTCTGGAATCTTTGGCGTTTTTCATTTTGTCTCTTCATGTCAACTTTTTATGTTATATTACAGGGAACCGTGGGTTTATATTATATTTCCCAATCAAAAAAATAAAATAACTTATCTTTAATCACATCTTTACAGCATGGGCACCTTTGAAATAGTTATGAAACAGAACATTCCAAGATAGAATACCAATGCCTGATTTAAGTGTCACTATACCTGCTATAGCAGCTGTGTGGGTGCGCTGATCAGATCTCTCAAGAGAGGATGTGCTTCTAGGAGTATGTTTAACTGACAGACTACACTTGCTACATGTTCAGTATCCAAAACAAGGACAGGATTGAATCCAGTCAATGACTGAGTTTAACATGGCTACAGGAGAGTGGTCCTCCTTAATCAGTTCATCTTTGCTCATTGGATGGGTTGAGTCTTTCTCAGAGTTTCGCCACAGTCTGGATTTCTTCCTAGCCAGCCCTTCTTAGCTTCTTCCGCTCTTTCAAAAGTGCCTGGACTGTATTCTGAAAGCTCTCTCTGCCTAACCCTGTGACCATTTCCTTTCATCTACACAAGACATTGCAACAAATTCCATCTTAACATCTACTTTTGAAGGACCTGAATTTACATATCTACTTTGTTCTTGTAGCCAGTTGCTGTTTTTATTATCTCACCCAAAACAAAATACACTAGACAAAAAAAAGGAAAGTTATTTATAATACCAAAATAAATTATACCAGGAGACTGATGATTTCTGAAAATTATTTATCTGATTATAGCTTGGAAAATATATTGAATTTGCTGAGAGGGAATTTTTCATTAATCTTTTGTGTTTCTACACATTGTTTGACCAATGACATTATTCTGCAACATTTTTCTGAAGTTCATTTTCTTTCTTTTTTTTTTTTTGGAGTTAGAGTCTCACTCTGTCGCCCAGACTGGAGTACAGTGGCTGCTCCCGGCCACCGCAGCCTCGACCTGCTGGGCTCCGGCAATCCTTCTGCCTCAGCCTTGGGAGTAGCTGGAATTACAGGCATGCGCGACCATGCCCAGCTGATTTTTTGATTTATTGTAAAGATGAGGTCTCGCCTGCCCAGGCGGGTCTCGAACCCACGGGCTCAGGCAATCCACTCAACTCAGCCTCCCAAAGGCGCGGGATTACAGGCTGAGCCACCGAGCCCGGCTAAATTCATTTTCAAGGGTATTTGCACGGCAAGCAGCATTAAGAGAGGTTTCTCCCTGTAGGGCAGATAGAAAATAATGGCAATTTCTTCCTGTGCTGCAAACGTTGAGTAGACTTTCTAGGAGCCCTTTTAAAAGATGGAGTTTCCTAAGTTCATGTCTCCTCAGCTTTGTCAAGAATCAGCAGTGTGGATCGTGTCATCTACCTGGGCCCAACACTGCCCTCATAGAGCTTAGGTGACTAGGGGAACTGAGGCAAACGCAACTCATGCTCTTTACTGTGCCATTAAAAAGTCTTTATCTCTGACCTGGGAGACTCTTGTCTTCTGCTTGCATCCAAAAACTGTGGCTGACCAAATTGTTAGTGTGCAATTATAGTAAAAGTTCAGCTGGGTTGGGCGGCTGAGGTGAGTGGATTGCCTGAGCCCACGGGTTCGAGACCCGCCTGGGCAACTTGGTGAGACCTCCTCTCTACAATAAATCAAAATGAGCCGGGCATGGTAGTGTGCACCTGTAGTTCCAGCTACTTGGAAGGCTGAGGCGGAAGGATTGCTGGAGCCCAGCAGGTGGAGGCTGTGGTGGCCAGGAGCGGCCACTGCACTCCAGTCTGGGCGACAGAGTGAGACTCCAACTCAAAAAAAAAAAAAAAAAAGTTCAGAGATTTCACAGTTCTCAGGAAAATTTAATCAATAATTTAGGGGGAAAAAACATAAAATTATTGCATTTGGAATAAATAATAGTTAAACTTCCATTTCCCAAATTCAAGTTTTACGATCTTACCTTTGTGATAAGGTAAATACTTTTCATTGCAAATTTCATTTTAAAATTCAATAATCATGCAAAAAACGTTTGGGTGGTTACTAAGAAACTCAGGAGGGAATGGGAACAGTATTTGCCAGCAAACCTATACAGACATTACTTAGTTACATTTTCAGAATATTTTTATCAAGCAGTGAGCCCATTGATTGAGAGAAAAAAATCATGTAATTGTTCTTACTTCTTCAAAAGCAACACCATTATTTTAGATGGAAGCAGATTTGTAGTTGAAATGATGGTTCTATCAGTCATCGAAGAAAGGAAAGACAAGATTTGGCACCTCATGTCAGAGCTCCCTGTACACCCTTCAGCATTTTCGCTGTATGTACGTTCAACTCATGTTCAGCTACGATGATTATTTTATGCTAATAAAGTAATATTATATAGTTTTTACCAAGAAAGGAAAAAGCAAAATGAGCCTGGAAGGGACTCTGCAGCTGTGTGGATTGACTGTATATGGTCCTTAGGGGATGTGATTGTCAGACAACTGAATCATCATTAGGATAATTAGTGTACTTGGCAACTGCATTAGTGGAATTATTGTCATTGCTCACAGCTTGTCAGTGTTGTGTTTTTTGATTTGATGAGATTCATTTTTATAAATGCAACTGACCACACGAATGAAATCAAGGGAGATAAATACTTCCATTATCTCTAGTCAGTCAATTACAGAACGAATAAAAAATAGATAATGAATAATGTTATGCCAAAGGAGTATTTCCTGAAATTAAATGGTTAAATTGAAACTGTCCAGGAAATAGAATTAGAGAACTAAAACAAAAGATATTATTGTCTGTGAGCAAGTTATTGGTTTACATTAATTTTTCATGATAAATTGTGCGTCAATTCTTCAGAAGAAAACGTTGGGGCCATCCTTTCTTTCTTTCTCTTAGCACTTTGACACTCAGCGGGGCTGCAGTGATTGCTCACAAATGGCTTCCACTCTCTCAAGTCTCTTGGGAAAGAAACTATACCTTGAAAAAGTACAAAATAAATACTTGCATGTATTTCGTGTTCAGTACTACAGTTTTTGTTTGTTTCAAAAAGCTGAATTTTGGATTAGCCACTGATCTCCCATAATTCTGATGATTCATCAACAGTGAAACCCTTGCTGTTCATGTTTGGCAAAATTCACCAGTTCTCTCTAAGACAAAGAAAACCTTGATCTATGTGATATCCATGATTGTCTTCCCAGGCTCAACCCTGAAGCTCAAAACTCTCCTGTTTATTTCCAGGTTTGCTTCTTTTGTGAGATTTATTGGGCAAGTTCACACTCTATAGAAATTTGACTTTCCAACTTCTCTTCTTATCAAACTTAACTTCTCTGACTCCCACCAAGAAAGTGAAAAACTGAGTGTGTGTTTTTACTGAAACAATCTGAAATACTTTGACAGTCTAACTATTTATTATCATATACACTTGGGTCTCATATTACTCTCTGCACTTTTTTCTCTGTATTTTTTTTTTCCATTTCTCATGTCTTCACAGAGTAGCTAGTTTCAGCAAAAGTCATACTGCGAACAGTGTCCAAGAATCTGGGATATGCAATAATAGGATTCAGAAATATCAGTAGCCACTCCACAGATTTATTATCCATTTTATGGAAGATTTAAACATATCATTTATTGGATTTTCTTCTTTGAAATAGGATCCAGCTTGTATATTTTGGAAAATATTTTAGTTTTTAATTCAACAAATAAAGATCACATCACACTAATCCATAAAAAGTTAAATACTTAAAAATCAAATTTAAGATATTTATACAAGTTTGCTACAAAATTTTAATTTTGATGAAAAATAACAACAGGAATAAGACATCAGAAATCTATTCAAAATATAACTCACAGATAACAAATGTTGCAACTCATATAGGAATGAATTTGAAAGGAAGCACTTGAAATAATTCTGTGTACCCCAAAAAAGGAAAGGGGTAAAATTTTCTTTAGCAATTATTGAAATGCAACACATTTTTCACCTTATCCTTTTAGCTCCTGAGTTCTTCCATTCTTTTAAAATATCTGTGCCAGCAGCATTCTTAACATTCAATTTATTTCATACAATAACAGCTTACTAAAGTAAGAAAAATTAGGGGATATTTTTAATAAACAACTGTGTGAATATAATTAACTATGATTCAGTGGTATATAATTTAATTAATATTAGCTTTGAAAAGCAGAAGTGTTTCCTCAGCAAGAATTGTTTTAGTAGGAGTATCAATATTACATAGCCAATGATTTGAAAATTGTACTGACCGAGTCACTTCAGGCTACTAAATATTCCATTCATAATGTTTATATGTTTCATTTTAAACCATCCACACTTGTTATCATTAAGAATTTGCTCTTTAAGAAAAGTATTTTTTAATTAGAGGAAATTAATCCTCTTGATAAATTCCTCCTATATTTCAGGTACTTAGGCAATGCAATTTTTATTTCACCTAATCTTTTCTTTATTGTAACTGTTGTGCGTAATGAATGTGGTTAGTTTTTCTTTCTTTTTTTTTTTCTTTTTCTTTACTCTAAGGTCGGGAATAATGTAGACATAAGGTCCACAAATGAATGTGGAAGATAATTTCCCTATGTTACTTTATTTACTGAATCATAACGCACATACAAGAATTTTCACAAATTCATAAGTAACTGTAAAATACATTGTTATTAAATAACTTAGAAATTGCATGAAAATAACACACATACTATTCATCCCCATCTATCCATGAATCGTTTAACACTTTATGCTACAGCCTCTCCTATAACTTACACTCCTCATCGGTGAATTCTTTCTATTCAGACACAAAGATACCAACATACACATCTGTATCTGATACCTGGTCTCTTAATTGTAGAAACCAAACACTCCCCTCTTTCTTTTTTTTTTTTCCTTTTTTTTTTTTTTGAGTTAGAGTCTCACTCTGTCGCCCAGACTGGAGTGCAGTGGCCGCTCCCGGCCACCGCAGCCTCGACCTGCTGGGCTCCGGCGATCCTTCCTCTTCAGCCTTCCAAGTAGCCGGCATTACAGGCATGTGCTACCACGCCCGGCTGATTTTTTGATTTATTGTAGCGATGAGGTCTTGCTGCCCAGGCGGATCTCGAACCCGCGGGCTCAGGCAATCCACTCACCTCAGCCTCCCAAAGGCGGGGATTACAGGCTGAGCCACCGAGCCCGGCTACTCCCCTCTTTCTTAAGTGTAAGCATATGTTTTCTAAGATTCCGTTTTACTAAATATCATAGCCACATTTATATGCACAATTGATCATTATGTGTGACTTTATTCTACAAATAGAGAACTCTTAAAGCTAATATTGCATAGTTTTTATCTTGCTTACCTACTCTGAGTCAGATATTTTACATGCAATATTTATTTCTCAGGTGGTAAGTACTGTGTTATATCAATTTGTTGAACTAAAGAAATAGTCTCGGTTAGGTAAATTTTCTAACTTACGATCATGTAGATAAAACTGTTGAAAGTAGGAGTCAATCTTATTTCTGCCTGATATTATAGACCACATTATATACATTTTTGTTATTAAACATGTACATGCTAATTCTGCAAAATACTCTGGTTTCTCTGGGCAGGCATCTCAACAGTACTTCAGATATAGGCATGTAGCTCATCAAGCGCTCTCTGAGACTCATTGAAACATTAGCACCAAGGCAAACCTTTCTCTTCAATAGGATAAGTAGCTATTCTGGTTATGGATTTGCCTTTGCTACTGAAAAGCCTTGACCAGCATGTTTTCAGGGTCAGGATCAAGAGTGACTTGATCCATAGGCATAAAATCTCTCACAAGATGGCAGCTGACCTAGGAACCTACTGGACCTTCCTTAGATTTCCTTAGAACGATATAAGACACATCCACCCTACCTTCTCTTCCTCTCCTTGTCTCAGTGGTAGACTTGTTTTGCAGTCTCACTGATGGCTTGAACCAAGTGATCTAGTATATTATATTATACTTGAGATGTCAATAGTGGGAAAAAAACTTAGTAGGATTTTTCTGTGTATTTTTCCTAATAAGATGCTTGGACACTAAAAACAATATTCCCTCCATTGTAAAAGATAAGTGCTACATTTTTTATTCCTCACCAAAGACAGACTAATTGGTTATTCTGGATTCTCAATGAAATGTTTCTATGTTTAAGAATATTATTATGTCTGATATACCTGGAGACATGAAGGCCTTTAAGTTCTGAGTAAGACCTAAAGGAAAAAAAGAATTAGCTGCAGGTCTGGTCACCATGTGATCTTGGTTGCTTGGACCATGTGATCTAGAATATTGTATTGTATTGGAAGTGTAGGTAAAGGGAAAAGATGTAGTATAAAGCTTACAAAAAGCTCCAGTGGGTGAATCACAATGTCATTCCCTCAACTTCTTGAGAAGTCTATCCTATTGGCAGCAGAGTATAATACACTAGTGTATATTTTGGCTTGGCAGATTATGGACTTTGATAGGCTTAGAACTTTTGATCAAGGGGCACCAAGTGAGCATGTATTTGGAGAATACCATAGTGTCGTGGGTTATGTAAGACACACCAAATTACAAGGTCTGACAGATATAGCATCAACCTATCTAAATGAGATCAGTACATCTTGAATTTAGCCCAAGCAGGACCAGAGGTAGCAATTAAACTAGATGAGCAGGAAACTCAGAATGTCATGTCACTCCCAGTTGCACTTGTTTCACCTTCCATGCTATAGGAAGATTTTATTTTATTTTATCATGCAGGGTCTCACTGTGTTACTCAGGATGGAGGGCAGTGGCACAATCATAGCTAACTGCAGCCTCAACTTTCTCGGCTCATGCTATCCTCTGCTTCAGTCTTCCAAGTAGCTGGGACTACAGGAGAGTGCCACCATGCCCAGCTAATTTTCTTTCTTTGTTTAATTTGTAGAGATGAGGTCCTATGAAGCTGCTTGGGCTGGTCTGGAACTCCTAGGCATAAGCAATTTTTCTCCCTTGATACCCCAAAGTGCTAGGATTACAGACGTGAGTCCCTGTGACCTGGCTAATTTTTAAGTGTATAGTACAATATGAGAGTTCTTCAAAATGTTCATGAAATTATGTATTATGAGAAAAAACTATGTATGGATTTAATTTTTCTTTCCATAATATAAACTTATGTTAACTTGCGATAACATGTCTGGATAGAATCTAGTTTGAGGCACTATGAAGGATAAGCTATCAGTTTGAAAAGAACTCCTATCAGAGCAACATAAATTCTGTTAAAATTAATGCAAGAATAAACATCAAATTTATGTTAAGGCTTGGATGGAAGAATGGTTAAATTATTGATGCTTTATGTAAAGCTTATGGGGCCAGTGCCCCAAATAAATCAGTAGTTTATAAATAGATAACCTATTTTAAGCAGGGATGAGGCAATGTTGAGGATAAGGCCCATAGCCTCAGACCATTCACATCAATTAGCAAGGAAAAAAAACCTTGTTTGTATCATAATTAACAAAGACTGACAATAGCAGAAGCCATGGCCAACACCATAGACATCCCAGTGGGTTCAGTTTATACATTCCTGACTCAAAAATTGAAGTTAAGCAAACTTTGTACTCAGTGAGTGTCAAAACTGTTGTGACCAGATCAGCTGCAAACATAAGCAAAGACTGCAATGGGAATTATGGAACATAAACAAATTAGATAGAATCCTGAAGAATTGCAGGAGGAGATGGACTACAGCTTTACCAGTATGATGCTGAAGACAAAACACAATCAAAGCAATGGCTACTAAGAGGTTGTAGTGATCCAGTTAAAGCAAAAGTGGATCAGTCAAGAGCAAATATCATGACAATGTTTTTGAGGGGATGCTAAAGGCATTTTGCTTGTTGACTTTCTGCTTTGAAAAAGTTAGTCAGCACTTTAGCAGAAAAATTCCTGGGAAAACTTCACCAGAGAGTCCTTCTACACCATGACAATTTTCCTGCTCATTTCTCTCATCTAGAAAAAACAATTTTGCAAGAGTCTTCATGCGAAATCGTTAGGCATCCATCATACAGTTCTGATTTGGTTCCTTCTCCCTTTTTGTTTTCTACTCTTAAAAAAATATGTAAAGGGCACTCATTTTTCTTCAGTTAATTATGGAAAAAAGACTACATTGATACTGTCAAATTTCCACGACTTCAATTCTTCAGGGCTGAACAAAATAGCTAGTATCATCCACTTACAAAAATATTTTGAGCTTGATGGAACTTATGTTTATGAAAAGTTTATTTTTATCTTTTAATTGCATTTTCCCACAAACTTTCAAAAGTCACCTCATATTGTTAACTTTATGCTCACTGCAGCATTATTCACAATAGCCAACAGGTGTCAATGACATAAATGTCCGTTGATAGATGAACGGATAGAAAAAATCATCCAGCCTTTAGAAAGAAGGAACCCTTATCATTTGTAAAAGCATGAATGAAGCTGGGAGACATTGTGCTAAGTAAAATATGCGATTTCCAGAAAAACAAATACTGTATAATTCTACATATATGAGATATCTGAAGCAGTCACTTTCACAGAAGCAGACAAAAGAGGGCTTGGGGTAGTAGTGAATAGGAAATTCTACAATGGGTATACAGTTTCATTTAGGCAAACAGAAAAACTTTAGAGATTTGTTGTGCAACACAATTCCTATGGCTTAAAAACCATGATAGCATGCGCTTAAAAATTTGTTAAGAGCCTAGATCTCATGTTAAGTGTTTTTTCAGACCACATACACACACACACACACACACACACACACACACACACACACACACACACAAGATATAAGGAAACTTTTGATGGTGATAGACATGTTTATAGCCTTGATTATGGTGACCCCATCACAAGTCCATGTATATATTGAAACTCATCAAACTGTATACATTAAACATTTAAAGGTTTTTTTGGCATATTAATTAAAGAGAAAGACTGAAAAATAAAGGTTTAATTATATTAATAAGAGAAATTTCTTATTTCATAATGCTAGTTAAAATTGTAAATGCCTGTGGGGTAATTTATAAATTGATAATGACTGGTTAAATGACCATGAGACAATATAAATAGAAATAAATGGTAGAATATTGTACAAACTATGACTATGTCTAAACTCATAAGAGTATAGATAACATTTAGTAGTAGTAACTGGTAGTCATCACAACAACGTTACCAACGTTTGCATTTTAATATACAGATTATTTATGATGCTTTCCTTTGTGCTAGTCAGAATTTCTCCTTCCCAACCAAATCGTGTTATCTGATATAGGAAAATAAATTATTGGAAAGTAATAAGACACTCACTAAATTAAAGAGAAAGTTCAAGAAACAGCCTTTGGCAGAAAAAAAGGAACACAAATCAGCCTGCTTAGAACACCAACATTGGTGCCTTTGCCAATGACAGAAACTTCCTTATATGTTCCCTCAAAAAATTTTAGCAATTTCTATCCTGCCAAAGTCACAAATATAATTGTTCTCAACACTAAGTCTTGTTCATGGCTTGGTTTAAAATCCACTGAACTGATATATATATATCAGATTAAATGAATATGAGAATATAAATAGAAATAAACGGTAGGGTACTGTACAAACTATGACTATGTCTAACCTCATAAGAGTATAGATAACATTTAGTAGTAGTAACTAATATATATATTAGTCAACAGGGGCAGCCATAACAAAATATCAAAATATCACAGGCATGGGTAGTAGTCTTGTTATCTGAAGTTCAAGAAACAGGCTTTGGCAGAAAATAATATTTGGCTTAAACAATATTTTATTTTTTCACAGCTCTGGATGCTAGAAATTCGAGCTCAAGATGGAAGCAGGTTTGGTTTCTCCTGAGACTTCTCTCTTTGGCTTGCAGATGGCTGTCCCTGTCCTTATGTGGTCTTTTCCCTGTGAGGGCTTTTCACCAGTGTATCACTATCTTCTTATATGAACACCAGTATTATTGGGTTAGGGTCTCATCCTGGTGGACTAATTTAAAAGCAATTCCTCTCTAAAAACCCTGTCTATAAATACAAACACATGAGGTTAAATCTTCAGCATATGAATTTTGAAGGGGGCATAATTCAGTCCATAACATTCTCCAAGTTCTATTTTGTGAAATTGTAAGGATTCAGTTATTCCTTTTTGTACTCTGTGGCATTAATTCTATGTAAAATTAAAACTCCTCTTATAAGTCGATAACTCCATTTTCTTTCAAAATTTGTATTCAAGTCCCTAAAAAATTGTCTATATTCATAGTTTCAAACTTGAACTTTTAATATTTTATTTGTGACTCATTCTGCTTCCTCAGCAATGACTTAATATTGGACATAATTTTCAGAGACTCTGAAAGTTTATTTGGCTTCAGAATGGCATTTTAGACCACAAAATCTTTTACTGTTTAAAATAAACTCTAAGAGTAATCCAGTGCATAATACCAAGGGTTCCTTAGTGTTATTTATCATAGTATAATAATTTATATCAAGATATTGGATTTAATTTGCCTTGTGTTTTAATTCTTGCTTGATACCTTAGTGCTTTGTGAATATATTCACTGTATAGGAGAAAAGAATAAACATTTAAAAAATGTGTTATTAAAACATATTATTATTATTAAAAAGTATTATTTTTTACTTCATTAAATATTATATGCAGGATAAAATGCCAAAAAAGTTTGTCTAAAAATATTGGAAACAAATTTAATTTCCAAGATATTATTGCTTTTAAGGATAAAATATTTAGATGTGAAAAAAGTTAAGGGAATGATCACAGTCAAATAATGTCTTCAAATTCATATTGGTCTGTGTAACGATTACAATTCAGAAATATAAGCCACATCTTACAGCATTATAAGAACAAAACAAATTCATCATGCTGATTTAGTATTCTGAATTCCAGGATAATGAACACAGACTATTATGCTACTATGCTATCGATTTGTCTCTTTAGGGCAACTACCAGGAGCCATAATAAAAGGTCTTATTAAAATTAATATATATACATACATATAAACATTAGATGATAGATATGGATTGATAATAGATATATAGATATACAGATGATGAGGGAGGAGAAATTAGGGAGGATTTTTCTTTTTTTAAACCGGATTTTTGATTAGGTGAGAATTCATAAAAGTCAGAGGTTACCACTAAACTCCAGAAAACTGTCAAGGGATGGCAAATTTCCTGAATATTTCTGCAAGAGTAGCATAGAAATTTTAATGTGCTAAGCTGCATTTTAATAACCAGTCAAGATGGTTATTAAGATATCACATTACACATGATCATCACTGCTTTAATGAAGGCCGTTGCTACTTGGTTTAGCAGCACATTTTTTTAGTAGACTATTGATAACCTATAAGATTAATCAAAAGAACCATTAAATTAATCCCTCAAAATAATGTATATACCTTTCCTTCTACTCTATCCCATGTTTGCCTCTACTTAACATCCTGATGAAAACCAAAGCCCACTTAGAAAACAGCATAATACATTTATCAAAAAAATGCATACACACAACATAATTTTTATTTTGTGTTTATGTGATAAGATTATTATGTGGATGTTCAAAAAAAATTATAAATCTTAAACACATAATTTATGTAGTTAATTGTCAGTTCGGCAATGTTACTTCCCATTTAATACAAGAGAGAACTGAGAGCTTCTAATGAGACTATTTAAGCCATGATGAAAACAAATTCGAGATTTAGAAATTTCACTCAAGTATTATTTCTCCTAAATATAACCTTGGAATACTGGTAAGGGTGGTCAGAGAAAATGAACAGAACATAAAGGAATAGGACAAAATGGAGAATAATTTTTTTCAATGAAGAAACTCAAAGATACAAGTAAATCAGAATTGAGACATAATGTAAAAAAACACTTAGCAAATGACCAGTTACACATTTACCATAGGAAAAAAGTGTTCACATAAAAACTGGACGTGGATGATTCTTCATTATTTTTGTAAACTGGATGCAACACAAAAGTTCTTTAACAGGTGATTGGATAAACAAACTACTGGAATAACTACTGGAATAATTCTCAGCAACAAAAAGAAACAAACTAATTGAAAAACTGAGTGTCACAGATGAATCGCAAATCATTTCGCCAAATGAAATCAACCACTATGAAAATTCTCCATACTGCTTTATCAAATTTATATTCTATACTATAAAAGAAAGAAAAACATAGGAACAGAGATCAGTGAATGTCAGGGTTTAGGTTTGGAGGGAAAAACACAGCAGGCAAATTTTGGGGGTGACGAAACTGCTCTGCATTCAGATTGTAGTGGTCATTAGACAAATCTGTACATGCATTAAAACTCACAGACTTGTACACCAAAATGTCTACTTTAATACACATAAATTAAAAAAATTAAAATATCACACATACAAATGTACTAAAATATTTAAGGAAAATGGTAGGAAGAGAGGCAAAATGATAAAAGAAAGAAAAATTGAAGAAATATGGCCACATTCTAACTTGGCAAAATTGTGAAAAGTGCTTTTTTAGTTATTCCTAAGAAAATTTCTAAGAAAATAGACATCTTTTTTATTTTGCTTACAATATCCAGCTTTTAAAATAATTCAGTCTTCTTTATTTGATAACAACAAAATCTCTGTTTTTACTTTTTGTATTTGATGGATCATAATAGACCATGTCAACCATTAATTCAAATATTAAAAAATGTTTTGAATTTTATAAAAGTAGTTTGAAAGGCAGACTGGTATATATTGTAGGCACAATAACAAAATTTTTTTGCAAATTGGATGTACTTTTTAATATTATTAAAAATTCACTCCATTATAATACTAATTTTATTCTAAATTATCATAAAAATCACAATTTTTATTTATGAATTAGTATTTACATTCTATATTTAAGAGTCACAGGATTAATCTGAATGTTGAGATAAGATATTAAGTGGTTAGTCTTGGGGGATAGGAAACCTAAGTGGTAAACCTCTCTCTGCCCATTACAGTATAAAATGTTGACCAACATGTGTAAATTCTTGAAGGTTTAGCTTTCTATGTTGTAAAATATGAACTAAAATAAGGTGAATTACACTGGTTGTTTTAATGTTAAACTTAGTACTAGAAGTAGAATAGAATAGAACTTGGCATACAATAAATTCTCAATATTTACTATTATAGTTATAGTTATTGCTATTATAATTTTCACAGATAGAACCTTAAGTACTTTCAAAAAATGTGAATAAATCTAATAACATTTTTATATGTTTAAATGGACAATGTTTCATACAATAAAATGTTTGCAACTTATATATTCTTATATACTTAAGTATTTACATTACATGTATGCCAATTAATTATAACTTACTATTTTTTTGTGTAAATGCCTTTAATAGAATTTTATGATATACTGTATGATAGACAACATCTACATAAGCTTCATATTTTATTTTTGATTAAAAATATTTTTTATTGTTATTGACTTGGAAATGTAAGCATGGATGTTTCTTTCTGTACCACTAGAGGCCATCATATGCTTTCTTAAACAAATAAGTGCATATGCAAATGAAAATTTTAATTTGAAAGACACTTAAAAATAGTCTAGAAGAATTCACATGTTACATAATAGTAGACACCATACGGAGTCTGGATGAATCACTCTTCAGTACTTGATCATTTCTCACACCAGACTAGATTGGTAGGTGAAACTGAAGGCGACCTCATTGTCTAGCAGAAGTTTTTATTAGCACAAATACAAATAAATAAATAAGTAAAAGCAAAAATAAGATGTATTTCAGAGTTTACCAAAGATCTTGTCATGAAAATTAGTTTCGTTGCTTTCCTTGTAATGTATTAAAGGATCAGATGCCAATCGGGCAAATTAAGAAAAAAATTGAATTATTGATGTGAATTAGACATTTGTAATGTGAAGTAATGATATCCACAAAGCAGCACTTTTTATTTTTCCTTAGGAACAAATATGTGAGATACTTTTAAAGAAATACATAATAATTTCATGCATATGTGAGGGAAAAAGGAGTATGAAAATGCTGAAATAATTCCAAAAGTTAGCATGTGGCTTTATCATAAAGCGTTCATCTTATTTTTAATGTTAGTGAACTTAGCTTTTTGTGGTTTGCGTAGTAGCCCCCCAAGTTGTTCTTCTGCAGTTAGAGGACAAAATCAAAACGTTTCTTGTTATTATGTCTTCATCATTCAGTGACGTTTACACGCTAATCTGAGAGGGATTTTTCTACATGAATTATTGTCATATTTCACATTACTCATTTGTTTCATGGTGTTAAATCTTTTCGTAAATAGTAATGGAGGATAACATTGTTAGAAGCAATATCCATTATAACAGATTATAACATATGGAGTATGTTTTGAAGATTGGGTATGAGACACTGCAAAATAATATTTGTAAAAATTAAGGCTATTTTTTGCACACGATCCAAAATATTATGGCCATAGTGTGAAATACCATTTGAAATCATGCTATTATTTTTAGCAATTAACAAGCAGTGTTATGTTACGATGACCCTGATTAAGTGATTCAGAAAAATTAATCTCCACCATAATAATTTTACATCTCATGATACATGGAACCACTGATGTTAAATATCATTTCAGCCCTCTTAGATAATTACAGGAGAAGCAGGACCTTTTCAGAGCCCACAGATTTGCCATTTGTCTCAGGAAAATAGAAGCAAACCTTTTAAAAGCACAAAACTGAATTACATGTTCTCGGGGTACATCACATATTCAAAAAGTCATATCTGTTCTAATGGGAAGAGGTCTCCTAGGTTATTTTACAACTCAAAGGAACAACGGTAATGTATGTTATTTTATTAGCTAGTAGATAAAGCTTCTAAATGTAATCATGAATGTTTATGATGGTAGTCATAACTGTTCATTTAAAATGAACAAATACAATTTCTTATTTGTTCATTGAATTTGGCAATAAACCTAAATCCTATAAATTATATCAGAGAAGTTTTGTTTCAATCTTCTAAAAATCCAACATAAACAATATATTAATAGCTAAATTAGGCTCTGGCTATCTTTTACAATCAAGAAAATGCAAGTTATTATTTTATTGTTCCATAATGGATTAATCTTTTACATCTACAATAGCACTGAATAATAAAATCAAATCCATGACAGCTCTGAATGATAAAGTCAAGTAAAATCTGTGGTAGAATTTTAAATAGCTTAGATAAACATCAGTTTTCTACTGATGCAACAATCTTTATTATATTTTTGTCTAAGTATAATAAATCGATATTAACAGATCACTATATGTAAAATATTTTAGTTTAAACTTAATTTTAAAATACAATGTAGACAATATTTACCAAGTATTATGTAGTGTGATATAAAATAATGTTGTCTCTCTCATCTAGGACTTTCAATTTAGAATTAAACTTTCTTAAATCAAATTAGTTTATTTCTAGGTCAATAAATGCAGATTTTTTAAAATTCCACGTATTAGAGGTCTTTCCTAGCTTCATATTTATATACATATAATGATTCTGTAAAGAGATATAGTCTTTGAAAAGTTAAGAATATTAAATACTGCACATGTAATAATATTAAGGTAAATTTAGTTCCTGGAAAAATTGATTCTTTGAGTTCACATGTCGGCACTCGCTCTTCTTTAGAACCTGATAACTAAGACTTTGAACAACGGAATCAAAATAGACCATACAAAATAATGACAAAAGATATGGCAAGGATTGATGGACAAAAAGAAGAAAATATACCTATATTCAAGCACTTTAATTAAAAAAATTATATTAACAAACATAATATATTTAAATTTTAACACAAGAAAAAAGAGGAAGAAAATTTAACACGAGAATGTTGTCTGCATAAATTATCAATTAACCAAGTATGGAAGCTAACTCAATCAAGTCAACAAATATTCATTGCACTCTGCACTTAATACACTAGTATTTTCAGTGAGATTGTTTCTTTCCTCATTTTATCTTCAGTTATTATTATACCTAATATAAATGGTATCCTTTTCCCCTTGACTTGTCCTTTCATTTTAGAGTAAGCAGATATAAATATTTTGCTCTGCTAACTTTGTGTATTTAGATAAATGATTTGACTACTGATCATTCTAGGGAATCAAGGTACCTATGGAACTTTCATATTTATTTTGTGAGTCTTATTACAAATTAACTGTTAATAATTTCTGGAAGTCTCTGCCCTTCCCAGATGAAACATTAGCTTTCTGCAAGTAATTGGAGAAATTGTTTATCTGGAATCTAACTTTTCATAAGTCTTCAGGTGATTTTTCTCTGTAATATTAGAATATAAATCTGATTGTTGTCAGGTGGCTCATAAAAATAAGATATAAAAGTCAAAGGTATCATTAGTTAAAAAATAAAATACTTGATAACAGATTTGCTGATTTCCCCTACCATCCTTAACCATTTAGTTAATTTTTGTTGGCATTTCTAAATATTTCTCTGAGTTGGGCAGTCAAAATCAAAGCTTAGAGAATAGATATCTTTTGTGATACTTCTGTGTTTTCTAATCTAGTCAGGTATCATTCCAGATGGAAAAAGAAATGACCTAGTAACCATCTGCTGCCAGAGCCCTGTCATTCATTATCTTGGGGGTGGAGTGGTCTATGCTCTTTTATGGATTTGTCTACATGACAGCAAACTAACACTTTGAAAATTAATTAACATGAGCATATGGAAGTGGGTGTCAGTTTCATAACATACAAACTGGTTCAATTTTACAAAATCTTTCATCCAAATACTTCTTTTAGTGCAGATAGACTCCTAGAATCATTTGGAAACTTCAAGGATATGCCTTAGTGATTGTGACTTACTAATTATGATAGCGGATAATACATCGGCATGGAATTTTTGTCTATTTTTAAAATCATGATAGAAAACAATTCACCTTGAATTACTCAGATTTACTTCTATAGATCAGCTTCCAAGTTTTACATTTACACTTTTTTTTTTACATGGCAAGTAATAGAGTTTAAGTTTTGCTTTTGTTTCTTTCAGTTAGGCAAAATTGATAGGTTTAATAAAGTAAAAAAAAAAAAAATGAAGTAAGTGAAATCACTACAGGATATTTTTATATCCACATGATTCCAAATATAGTCATGCATCACTTAACAATCAGGATACACTCTGAGAAATATGCTGTGATGCAATTTTGTCATTGTGCTATCACAGAGTGTACTCACACGGTCCTAGACGTTATCGACTGCCACACACTGAGGCTATATGGTATGGTCTATTGTTCCCAGGCTATGAACCTGTACAAAATGTTACTGTACTGAATGTTGTAGTCAATTGTAACACAATGGTATTTGTGCATTTGAACAACTTTGAATAAGCAATGCATGATCACTACAATGTCACTTGGCAGTAGGAATATTTCACCTCCACTAAAATCTTATTGGGACCACCATCTTTTATGTGGTCTGCTGTTGATCGAAACATTGTTATATGGTACATGGTACATGACTGCAACAGATTTAACAATTAAAAAAAAATGTTTGGTCTGTATTACTGAAATTGGTTCACTTTTTTAAAAGATTCATTAAAGTTCTAAAACTATCACGGAATATCCTTCATTTTGGAAACCAACTTTTATCTGTATTAAGGTCCGATTCAAGTCAGCCACCAACCTTCCTTTACACACCACCTCTGCATGAGTCTAAGCTGTATCTATAGTGATAGCAAATTTCATGGCAAGGATTGCATTAACATGATATTTTCAGAGAGATTTTTACATCTTTGTAGCTAAAAATATAGTATTTAAAAATGAGAGGTAAGTAGAATATTGATCTTTAAATTTCTTGACTATCGTCCTTCAAATATCTTTGTGTATTGGATCAAATATATTGTTTGTTGTGTTTTAATTTTTAAAAAAAATTGAAAAATATTGTTTGTTTATTATTTCTTGTTTTACTTCTTAAAATTTAACTTAATTTAAGAGTTATGATGTACATGCGGGGATTTATTACATAAGTAAATTGCATTCAAGTGAGGTTTGAGCTTCTAGCGAGTCACTCTCTCCCCCCCGGTAATAGACCTGTACTCAGTGTGCGGTTGTGCTCCTTAGACCCTCCTCTCTCTTTCTCCCTTCTTTAGCAGTTTGTGGGATCCTTTGTTTCCACTTTTATTCATGTGTGCAGTGGTCAGGGCCCATTTATGTGTGAGAACATGCAGTAGTCAGTTTTTCTTTGTTTCTGTGATACTTCATTGAGACTGATGCTTTCTAGCTGCATTCATGTTTACTGCAAAAGGCATAATTTTGTTCTTTATGGTTGTGTAGTATTCCATCATGTATATGTACCACATTTTCTTTATTTAGATCACTGCTGATGGGCATCTGGATTGGTTCCTTGCTTTTGCTATTGTGATTAGTGATGCAATGAACAAATGTGTGCAGGTACCTTTTTGGTAGAGCAGTTTATATTCTTTTAGGTATATTCCCTGAAGTGAAACTGCTGGATCATATGATAACTCAATTTTTAGTTAGAGAAAATGCCAACCTGCTTTCCACAGAGATTGAGCTAGTTTATATTCTTACTTGTCTGTTTGTTTAAATGGGTGTTTTATAACAGAAATAGGATATATTAACGTTGGCATTAGACAAAAAGTGTTGTTATCTTTACCAAATTAAAAAATCTGTATTTTTTATTCTTTAATAAAAATAAAATGAATAGAAAAACGTTTTAAAATACTTTTTTAGGTGGGAGGAGATGAGAGTTGAAAAGTTAACTATTTGAAACAATGTTCATTACTAGGGTAATGGCTATATTAGAAACTCAAACATCACCATTATGCAACATACTCATGTACCAAACCTGCACATTCACCACTGAAATTTAATAAAAAATAAAATGAAAATGAATTTTTGATGCCTGATTATATTTATAGTTATCAAAATCTGCATAAAGAATATACATACAAACAAACATGACAGGTGGAAATGACTTGTACAACATCTGAAAAATGACAATTTTAGACCAATGCTCTTCACATATTATTTTTGATGAATAGTGCATTTCCCCAATTTCAACTGAAAGCATAACATATAATTTACCATCATCTTTCTTGAAATAACTGATGAAATAAAAATAAAATTGTGCGTGTTTTATATCCCTCACACTTTTATAAATTTTATGAATCCTAAATCATTTTATTAATTGCATTGTGTTAGAATAATAGAATCCTCAGTGCTTATAATATTATTTCAAAATGTCCAGGGTCTCTGGCTGGATTCATTGACTTGGGCTGCTATAACAAAATATCAGAGACTAGGTAGCTTAAACAACAGAATTTTTTTTTTTTTTCCAGTTCTGTAGGCTGGGATCAAGGTGTCAGCACAAAGTGGCTCCAGTGAGGAAGTTTATCATGTCTTGTGGGCATCCACCTTCTCACCACATGTCCACGTAGCCTTTCCTCAATGTGTGTGTGCAAGAGAGGGAGAGAAAGGTCTCTCTGGTGTTTCCTCTCAAAAGGAAACTAATCCTGGAGAATCAGAACCCCATCTTTGTATCCTTACTTAGTTTTAATTAATTCTTACTTTAAATGCAGCTACACTGAGACTTAGGGCTTCAACTTTGGTTTTGGAGAAGCACCTACATTCAATCCATAATATTGGGAGGCAATGTTCAGTTATAATATTTTTCCTTAATCATTTTTACCTCCAGTCACTAGAATTATTGTTGTGCAAAAACTGTGTCTCTTGGAAGAAGGAAAATATTTCCAAAGACAGTGATTTATTTCAATGATGTATATATGCATGCATTTATTTATATTTATTTTAGAATTGGAGTCTTACTCTGTCTCCCGGGTTAAAGTGCAGTGACATGAACACAGCTCACTGCAACCTCAATGCTCTGGGTCCAGGCGATCCTTCCACCTTAGCCTCCATAGTAGTCAGGCATGTGCCACCACTCCTGGCTAATTTTTAAATTTTTTAGTTGAGATGAAGTCTCACTATGTTGCTTAGTCTGGTCCCAACATCCCAGGCTCAAGAAATACTTTCACTTCAGCTTTCCAAAGTGCTGGGATTATAGGCATAAGCAATTACAAGACAGTGATTTTAAATATTGTATTACAGGAGGGTACCCAACAAAAAGACTCTATATTAGTGACTACTATTGGTTTCTCAGTTTTGCCTGAGATTTGAGAACTACAAAAGCAATGACAAAATACTGTAGCAGGAAAAACATTTTTTTATAGAGTAGATGAGGTGGGAATAGTAACCATCTCATTGCCCAAGACGAGCAAAGCTATAATTAATTTAAAATTATTTAACTTAATGTTTTGGTTGAATATACTATGTTGTACCTATAACAATACTGTTATTTTTTCCTACATTATACATTTATTTCTCATTTTGTAAAAATTGGATGTAACTATTGACACACAACAGCTGAAAGTATAGTAAATTACAAGTCTCTTTACATATCTAAAAGGAACTCTACAAAAAGAGTAACTCTTGGCTCACTAAATAACATAGGGATCTTCCATCATAGGGTCAATGCCATAATATTTTCCTGCGTGAAAGAAGATATATGCATGTAGCAATATGAAAATACGATTTCAATGTTAATTGCAAATATCATTGAGGGCATTCTTCAAGAAAATAATTTTTTTTTAAAAAAGATAATGAGAAAATGCTATTGCAGGTAAAAGCCACTGAAAATTCTAAAGCTGTAATACCAAGCCCTGGGACATCCTTTTGGACTAGAGTGAGTAATATGACAAGGACCATATACAAAAGGCTACAACTTGCATATTGTTGATGGCAAACAGCCAAGTAGCACATTCTATGGCTAGCAACATGGCAGGTATTCCAGTTCCCATCATTTCTATTTAACATCATAATAGAGTTTCTAGCCAGGGTGATAAATAAATTAGTGTGCAGTCTTAAAACAGAAGAATTGTAAATAAATAAATGAACAAATAAATAAATAAAATAGACATACAGATCCAGAAGAAGTTATTAAAGCTATTATCAGATGACATGATTGCTTATGTTGGATTCTCAAAGAATCTCTAAGACTAGCTAGTGCAGTTTATCAGAACTAATTTGTGAATTTAGAAATATCACAAGATTTGATAATTCAGTATTCAAAAAAAAACAGTTAATTTTTCTAAATAGCTACGAGCAATTGAAAAGAAAAATAATAACATTGTATATGCATTAAAATGTATGAAATACATGGGTATAAATCTAACAAAGTAAATGAAAGATATGTAAGAAAGAAGAAAAACTGCAAACAATAAGACAAATCAAACACTATATTAAAATGTACAGAAATAATTGAAAGATGGATATTTGTTAAGATGCTAATTATTTACAAATTGATCTTTATATTTAAGGCAATTTCATAAAAATCCCAGGATTTGGCCATTGTTTTGTAAACTCTGGTGTGTCCACACGGTTCTTTGAGCTATGGCCACCATATTTCTTGGCTTCAGCCCCCTCACCTACCTTGGAAAAGTGAATCTCCATTCTCTCTCTCCCTAATTTACTTTCTAAATAAACTGTATTTTCTAATCTAAAAAAAAAAAAATCCCAGGATTTTTCCTTTTTTAGAATAGACAAACTTGTTCTAAATTTATATAGAAATCCAAGGAAACTAAATTCAACAATCATTTTAGAAATATGAGGTTTTTTTTGTTATCTGATTTATAAATTATCTATAAAGTTCCTGTGACTGAAAAAAAGGAAGTCATAAATATAAAGGTGAATAAAATAAACAGTCCCAAAACAGAATTCACATGTATGGCAAATTTTCAGAAAGACTTAACATGCAACTGAATGGCGAGAATATAGCTTTTTCGACAAATGATGCTGGTATCATTGGACAATTAATAGGCAAAAAATAAAAAAAGCACCTGTCTGCTCCTTGTCACTCATTCAACAATTAACTCAAAATTGATTGTAGGCCTACATATAAAATTTAAAACTTATATATTCAAAATGGGAAACATTTGTGAGGAACGGCATAGCTTTAGATTTGATTATAATTTCATAGTCATAACACTAAAAATATAATTCAAGAAAAAAATTTTATACATATTTGACTTCATCAAAAACTAAAAACGTCTTCAGAAGAAAATGAAAATGAAACTAACAGTCACAGACTAGTGAAATTATTTGCAAAGTACCTATGTAATAAAGCAATTACATATTCATATAATTGCTTTATTATATCATATTCATAATACATATCTTTATATATATATATTTAGTTCAAAACACAAGTATAAGCAAAAACAAAAGAATGGGCAAAAGTTTTAAACAGGCATTTCACAAAAGACTATCTAAGGACAGCGAATTAACTCACAAAAAAATTTTCAACATCATTAGGTGTTGAGAAAATATTAGAAAAATACCCCCCAAAATACTAATTCAAAAGCTCTTAAGTTAACTAAAATATATAGAATAGATATCATATATTTACCTATTTATATATTATATAACCTAGTATATATATGAACTCATGCAAGTATTATGTACGAATTAGACATATATAGTAATGTAACATACATATCTTTAAAAGAATCCAAGTGCTGTCGGGCTCGGTGGCTCAGCCTGTCATCCCGCGCCTTCGGGAGGCTGAGGTGAGTGGATTGCCTGGGCCCGCGGGTTCGAGACCCACCTGGGCAGCGAGACCTCATCTCTATAATAAATCAAAAAATCAGCCGGGCGTGGTAGCGCAGGCCTGTAATTCCGGCCACTCGGAAGGCTGAGGCGGAAGGATCGCCAGAGCCCAGCGGGTAGAGGCTGCGGTGGCCGGGAGCAGCCACTGCACTCCAGTCTGGGTGACAGAGTGACTCCAAAAAAAAAAAAAAAAAAATCCAAGTGCCTGCTAAAATGCCTGAAGCAACTTTTAACACTCTTATAAATTACTGGTGGGAATAAAAAATGTCACAGGCTGTTTGGAAAACAGTTTGGCAGTTTTTGTGAAGTTAAACATAGCTTTCTCATATGTCCCAGCTATCCCAAGATATATAAAAATTTGGTCATATAGAAACTTGTATGAATATTCTAATAAGGGTGCTATTCATAATTGCTTCAAACAGGAATGACCTAATTTTTCTTCTGCTTGTGATTGAATTAACAAATTGTGTAATCTTCGTACAGTCAAATACAACTTAGCAGTAAAAAGGAATGATTGATTCAAACAATATGGATATATCTCAAATGCTGTAAACTAAGTACAACTCGCAAAGCTGCATGATGTATGAGTCCATTTCCATGACATACTAGAAGAGGCAAAACTGTAGGGAAAGAAAACAGATTGGTGGGTACCACTGGCAGGGGTGACCACAGGATTTTGGTTATAAGCAGAACATGAGCAATTTGGGAGTGATGGAATCGGTCTATACCTTCAATTTAATAGTAGTTACATTATGTGTTGCCAACATGTTTAAGACTACACACTAAAAAGACTAAATTGTATTGTGCATTATCTTTTTGAAGTTTTATGTCATTGCATTATGAACATTATAATAAAAAGCGAGTTTAAAATTGCTGCAAAGCACATTTTATTGAGAAAAAATATCTTTCTCTGTGATATAATCCAATGTTGTGCAGTTTCAGAGACCTTTAGCTCACATACATAGTAACTAGAAATGATGATTATTACCTTGCTAGCTAATGATCCAGATATTCAATGTCTGACCTAGATTTTTTGATAAGTACTGACAATAATAATAGGTGTTGATCTTTTCAATTTTGAAGCCACTGATAACATAGAAAGTGTGAAAAAAATAACAAAATATGTATTTGTGAGTGCTTAGTTGAATCATGATAATTTCATCAAATTCAACTTTTTAAAAATTCGTCTTGGATAATGTAATTATAATGCCATAGAAAAAGGTTTATTTTTGTTAGGATTTTATAATATATTGCTAATAAGTAGAAGTGATAGGAAAGTAAGATTGTCATTTTAACTTTGTTAAGTTTATTTTATTATGGTAACACTTTGCACATTGAAAATATTTAATATATATTTATATTATAGAGAATATCTCTCTATATTATATAATTTTTTTTTGTTCCCAAGGTCAATCTCTACCCTTTTGTCAACACATCAATGCTAAGAAACACTTCAAATTCATGAATTCATGTCTTTATTTTACTCTAACAATATCATGATTCCGTTGATAAAATGAATTCCTTTCCTGAAAGTTATTTTAATGACTTTATTCCCGCAAAAAATTGATATTACAATATATTACTTGACAGTTTATGAGTATTTGAAGAAATAAATTATATTTATACTGATAGATGAAATATACAAGGAAATCTACTAAAGCATCACAACTTTTCCTCTGAAATTATTCTAATATCTTTTTTAAAGATACAGTTAGCTTTAAAATGTTTTAGTAAAAAAGGTATTTTTGTGGTTAGACTATCATAATTTTCTCCTTTTTCTTTTTTTTACTGATCTATTAAGGTTAAATCCTTTTTTAACATTCATAATAATAAAAATAGAAATATTTTGAAAGAAACTCAACATCATTTCTACCTAGAATAATAATTTACTTGAACTTTAAAAAGTTTTTTTAAATGGTCAAAATAATGTTAGGCATATCATTTAAAGAATTTAAATAAATCTTTAAAGAGTTAAGCATATGAGATTTGCAAAATTAACTTTGTAATTACTGCGTGCTACAAAACACAGAGCTAATATGCATTTTCCAACTGAATGATGCACAATTTAAAAAATAAATACTATGCACAGCAGAATATCAGGAGATAATTGTGGCATCCCTAAATCTTGCTTGTAAGAATGCATCAGAAAATAAATACACAACATTTTTGTGCAAATTTCATATAATTTATTTTATTATCTGATTTAATATTTACTAAAATATCTGCATTAATTAAAGCATTTTTTAGGATAATGTGTACTCTAATAATAATAACAAAATAATTTAATGACCTTTTTAGAGATTTATGTTATTGTAGTTGAATTGATACACTAAAAACTCTAAACACATTTTGTTTGCATTGATTAGTATATTACTACATATTTATTAAGTAGGTAATACAAACTATAATTAAAGTTTAATAAGACTTTGCTTTATTATTGTGTATTTAATCCTAGAATAAACTTGAAGCAAACAAAATATAATTTTAAAAATACAAATTTCATCATTCTCATGCATTTTATATTTTACTAAATACTATTTCTATATCATTATGAATGGCACTTATTTTCAAAAAGTTCAATAATAAATGAGCTGTTTTCCTATTTATAAACCTCTATTCAAATCTCCTAACCTTGCATTTTAAAACAGGACCTCTAATACTACAGTATGAAAAGAGTACAGAATTCAAAACTTAGTAATAAAAAGCATCTTAGATTTGGCTACTAAAGCAAGCAATATGATTCATCATTATTTCAAATAATTCTAACTTATTTTTCCCTGTTTAATGTTTTTAAAAACTCTAAAGAAATAATTTACTATTATCCATTTTCCCTCTAATCAGCAATTAAAACTTTATAGTTGAGGATAGTTTTCAACATAATATCTTTAAAATAAAATGCAATTTAAACATTTGGTATGAGTTTTGTAGGTATTTTTTTTTTTTTTGAGTTGGAGTCTCACTCTGTCGCTCAGACTGGAATGCAGTGGCCGCTCCCGGCCACCGCAGCCTCGACCTGCTGGGCTTCGGCGATCCTTCCCCCTCAGCCTTCCAAGTAACTGGAACTACAGTTGCGCGCTACCACACCCGGCTAATTTTTGATTTATTGTAGAGACGAGGTCTCATCAAGTTGCCTAGGCGGGTCTTGAACCCATGGACTCAGGCAATCTGCTCACCTAGGCCTCCCAAAGCGCTGGGATTACAGGCTGAGCCACCAAGCCCGGCTTTGTAGGCATTTTATGTGATCATGAAACAATGCAGCAAGGTGTCACAGAAATGATACTGATAGATAATTATCATAATGTTAGATAATAGCTGATGTTAGCATCTAACCTGACCTACAACAGAAAAATTCGTGTGAGTCAACATCCTCCACTAAAAGCTCAGGTCATTTCTGGAGCAGAGCAACAGGCCTGTCTAATTCAAAAAGATTTACCAAATCCTGAATCAAACTTTAATTCCTCAGATATGTTCTTGATTCTCTGGAATTTACACACTTAAATTTTCTTAATTGATGTAATAATGTTTAAGATGCGTGGATTTAATGTAGAAAAGGCAAAATTGAAAATTCAATAACGTTTAAGGTGCCTGGTTCAAAATTGAAAGATAAAATTTAAAAGGCTTAAAGTAAGGATGTAATGTGATTTTTCACTTGCAAAAACAATTCTCATTCTTGTGTAAAAATGACTGCTAATATATCGTGTTCTTCTCAAGTTTACAACTCTCAAATGCAAAGGAAACATACAAAAGAGGTTTTATTTAAAGAAAAAAAGAGTTGAAAAGAACAAGTGATGTTTTCTATTTCATGTTTGTGATCATACATACATTCTCAGTGTGTGTTCATCCTTCATTTTATAAAATACAATTTATTTTGACACTGAAGCAGGATGCTGTCCACTAAACAATAATTACCTTTAGGAATGTTGTCTTTAGAGAACCCTGTTACACAATGAGTAGAATGAGCTGTGGAATTAACTAATTTAAAAACTTTTCTTTTCCTCTCTAAATTCCTTCTATTTTTTGAATACAGCCTAACAGATGCAAAGTTGCGAAGAAATGTTCTTCAAATAGAAATATGCAAAATTCAGCAACTGAAACAGTAATTCATCTACTTAGAGGAACTCTTCTATTATCCAGGATTTAAACTGTGATGTTGTAGGTGGGTTCCTTCAGAGCTGCCATTGGTTATACCAGGAATCAGGAAGATTTCTGCAATGTCAGAAAACATGGGTCAAGGGATAGGATTTATCAGGATAAGAGATAACTCACAAAGGCAGTAACAGCAAGACAGAATCATGTAGTTTCTCAGTTTCCATATCTTCCAAAGGAGTGTGTATTAGACGTTCAGCTACAGAGGGCCAGGGTTTGATGCTAGTGGAAGAACCCTATTTTGCTCTGTGTGTCTCTCTTCTTAGAGTGCAAATAAATGACCTTCATGGCTGCTTGGTGCCAATTAGTCCAGAGTGTCTGCTCTTTGTAGGAGTTGCTTGGAAACTTTGGCTTCAATGCATCTGAGGAGCTAGGGACCCACCTTTGGGACCTGTGGATTGTCACAGTCCCATCATGACCTTCCCTGCTAGGGGGTGGTGGTGAGTCACAGCTGGGAAAATGGTTGTTTTCTGGGCTACCGAGGTTATTCTTAAGGCAATTCTGCTTCTGGTATAATTAATGTTTTTCCTTATCCAACTAATTAATGAAAGGCACATATCGCAAATTGGAACGCCCAGAGCCTTTCTCGATGATTGCTTACATTTTAGTGAAAAAATCCTGGTGTATGAGTGGCAGCATTGCAGTTTTATTCATACTACACTCAGATGAAAAAGTAAATTAGAAATGTTACTTTTTAATACATTTAATCTGTTTCTTGAGCCATATACTACCATGATTTGGGGAGGAAAACAAGAACAAATCTGGTACATATATGGGCTAAAATGTTATTTTGATATAGTAATTCATTCTATTTAGGTTTAAATAAGGGTATTCAAGATCTAAAACAGTCTTTCTGGTTTTCTTCTCTTCTGAAATGGCATCTGAATATATGGGAAATGGACTTCTCTGAGCTCCTGACTTTGGAAAGAAGACTAGAATCTGGCTTTGATACCCAGCAAACTTTGAGACATGATCAGTGGAGTAATGTATGTGGGTATTAAGTTGTTATCATCAGTGCATCTTCGGCTAAATAAATCAGAGATTGGTGGTTTCCTGTTTTAGTCAGAGTTAAATTAGACTCTCTTGGCACCATTGGTGCTTCATAAATCAGCAAGACAAAGAATCTTAGCTTCTCTTTCTTCTTTGCCACCTGTCTTAGGTTCTATGCTATGTCATTGATTCCCCAGAATGGAAGGCCCAATAGCTGTACAAGTGCTACCTCTGCCATACAGGAACTGAGGCAGACTGAAGAGAACAGTCTGGACCCTCTTTCTGAATAGTCAATAACGTTAATGAGCTATAGCTGCCTGGAATCCAACTGCCCAGAAATCTCCTCACAGAGAATCAAGTTGGGAGTGAGCCAGAAATTCCTCAGCCTTTGAATCACCCATGGAATTTCCCATTAATACTTTTATGGCATCAGATATTCGGAGCAGTAACCTTGTGCTCTTGCTATTCTTAGCACAAACCCAAATCTCCTCTCTTGCTGAGAAATACCTAAGCATCGTATCTTCTTCTTTTCCCAATTTTTATATTCCCTGAAAGCCTGGGGCATTTTCTTTTTTCAAAGGTATTTTTCATGAAATGCTAGCATTCACATGTTCTTAAAACAAACAAACAAACAAAAATTAGAAACTAAATTTCAAAGATAAACTATTTTCCCTCTGACAGACTAGGTCAACTCATTTGTATATTAGCCCAGTAAAAGAACACAGAGAAAATCCAGTCTAGTACAGTCATTTTAAGTATTAAAAAAAGCGAACACTTAAATAGAGCAACTGCCTCAGAGAAACCAGAGAAAGTACTAAAAGCTACATCTTCTTGACTACAAACCCAATATTCTTTCCTGATTCTCAAAACTCTTAAGATACTCTATGATATGTATAGCCATATCATTATTAGAAGCATATTATTGGCATGGATGAACCATGCCAACATTAGTATATGAATTTTCAGATAAGTACACACATCACAGAAGTGAGCATATTGAAGCGATGCTATGTAACATCCATGCAAAGAATTCTAAAGTCCATATTTCAAAAAACAGCAACAACAACAAAGTCCTATGCAACATTAAATGAACAAGACAGCAGAAAAATGGAAAGTTTATGCACACAAAAGAAAACTCTAATTTCCCTTGTTGAGCAATCAAAACTCTAGAGTTGGCATGAAAGACTTGAATGCATTCCATCATACTGATAAAGTAAATAATGAAAAATATATTTTGTCTGTAAAACAGCAGGTAAACAAACTTTAGCATTAAAGTAAAATCATAAAATTCCGAAGAGGTTATGCAATTTATCAACAATACATATTTTCTTACACATTCTTTAAAATATCACAATGACTTCAAATATCAGCTTCTGAGGAATGTCCTATCAAATATCTTTCACTCGAATCAAATAAAAAGACATAACAATATAAGCAAAAAATAAACATTCTGAATTTTTGCTACTTGGAAAGATTGTAATGTTTCATTGTTCAACATATTCATAATTCTCTTATTACGACTAAGATCCATTTAAATCCATAATTGTCTCATTTGAGCTCAGCATGGTTACCATTTGAAAGCTTTTTGTAAAGGTGTCCATACTGCTTTAGTGCATAATAAGTTTGCAATCTTGTGATAACATGATGAGACCCTCACTTGAGCCTAGAATGATTGCATCTTAGCTCAGTATGAATGCTGTATGGATGCTTCGTATTTCAGGATTTGGAAAAAAGAAACGATATGTTAAAATAGCAATTGCAACTCAGTACATCATTTCGGACTTCAAACCACAGGTGTTCTATGTTCCTTAACTACAAAGTGCTAAATGAAAGTTTATTCCGTGTGGATAAAGAATGATGTAATTAGAATATGTGTTTTATTAGAAAATTATAGTAATTTATGATGGTATACAAGCAAAATGCTTACTTGGTTTTATCTTTAGTAATTTACTGGTTATTCAGTTAAGTACATTTGAAATACTAACTGCAATTTCATTGTTTTAAATTAACTTTTTTCATGGAATTTCAAATGAAATATATTGTTAAAACAAATGCATGTAGTCAACTCTGTGATAATAAATAAAATAAGGTATGTATTTTATGTTAACAAAAATCACTAGAGCTACATATGAGTGTCAGGTAATGAATCTATATTTTAAATCTTTCTACTGTTATACTAGAATATGATTTTCAGGCCAATAAATCAGTTGAAATATATTTCACTTTAATCAGAGATAGAAACCTTTGTTTTCTGTACAATTACTATTCAGAGCATGGAAAAGATTGGCAATCTGAAGAAAGACCGCTTCATTTCCACTTTGTTGATACTTCTCTCCAATTTATAGATGGCTATGTGTCTTGCATAAGTACTTTTCCAGATTAGAATATCTGAAGGAAGTGAATGACATTACTTTAATTTAGGACTATGTAAAGAAGTCATGTAAGACAAAATCCAGAGTTCATGACTTAAGATAATCCTTTTAGATCATTAAAATTATATGTAAATGGAACATCTATTTAGGCAACTTTCTCTTTATCTGCACCTTATTCATGACATGACTCAGTGTATGACTAAGGAGATAAAAATCATCTGAGAAGACTCATTCAACCTAAAGGACTGTTTTTGGAGAGCATAATTTGTAAATCTTATAAAGCACAGAATATACAAAAGCACTTTTAAAATATAATTTTTATTCAATATACTTGCAAAAATGTTTTAGTTTATTAAAACATCTTATCTTCTTTTTAAAAATACACCATTCAATATATTTATTAAGTCTGGCATCAACTATATATTGCGAACATGTCCCTTTTTCTCCTTTAATTGTCTTATATTTACATTTTCACAACTCATAATTCAACACCCTCCATTTCCACCCCTCATCTTTCAGGATTTAGTACATATGCCCTAGCTTGTTTTATTTATGAGACATATAAGTGGCTGGAAATAGTCACCCGGGGGATTTTATTTTATTAGATATTTAATAGTCATAGTTCTAAACTACAAATAATTCACTATTAGTTTATGAAATATATACAAGTAGCATGAGGATATATTTTGAAAACAATTTAGTATTAGAATTTCTAAAGGCTCAGTATGTATGATGGAAGGCATAGTCTCACATACTTTGATGGGAAAAAAAATCAAGATAAATAGTACAATTCCTTGAATTTTTCTGCTTTTATTTAAACTGCTGCTGTCAATTTAAATGTAACTTTGTAGTATTTTGAGAATTATTGAAGAAAACTGTGAACATTTTTATTTATGGGATAAATAAAAGATGCATTGTGTTTTTAAAATTTTTCTTTGTAATTTCAGAAATACTTATACTGGTATCCATTTCAAATAGAGATCATTTTGGTTAAGTAATAGTCTTGTATTAATACTACAAGTATACAAATTTACTCTTTCAAATATGTAATGTGTTATACTGGTATCCATTTCAAATAGAGATCATTTTGGTTAAGTAATAGCTTGGTATTAATACTACAAGTATACAGATTTTACTCTTTCAAATATGTATTTTGTACTGTAATTTAAAAGACAAAGAAAATGTGGAGTTAACAACTAGCCTTTCAAAATAAACAAGTAATAAGAAGGAAACATTTTACTATGGAATGGGTGGTTATATTTTATAGAGTGTTTTGCAACCCTGCTCTCATGAAAATCTGTTAATACTACACAACAAGCATATTTGCCACCCATTCTAAAAACAAAACTCCTTGTGACAATTCAATCAATATGTTTGAAGCCCAAGGAGCTTATTTGAAGATTTTTAAATGAAAGTGAAATTAAACCCCAAATCAAAATTTTAGATACTGTAAAACATTCCTTGTTCACACCTTGCATGTAGGACTATTGTGATGCTCATACGAAAGCAGCTCTTTTGATATATGAATAATATTTAAAATATATTGCTCACTATATTGTTTCAGGTTCATAAAGTGTTAAGACTTTTAAAATAAATTTTGAAAGTCATTTAAATTTTTAAAAGATGTGTGCAACATTCTGGATAAGGATATTTTCCATGTGACATCACAAGCAAAATAAGATCATTTTAAACTAAATGCCCCATTATGCAGCTGAATTTTAATTTTTTATTTTTATTTTTTTTTGAGTTGGAGTCTCACTGTCGTCCAGACTGGAGTGCAGTGGCCGCTCCCGGCCATCGCAGCCTCGACCTGCTGGGCCCCGGCGATCCTTCCGCCTCAGCCTTCACAGTAGCTGGAATTACAGGCGTGCACTACCACACCTGGCTGATTTTTTGATTTATTGTAGAGATGAGGTCTCACTGCCCAGGCGGGTCTTGAACCTGCGGGCTCAGGCAATCCACTCACCTCAGCCTCCCAAAGGTGCAGGATTACAGGCTGAGCTACCGAGCCCGGCTTGAATTTTAATTTTAATCCATGTTAATATAAAGTTAGTTAATGTGTTGCATACAGGGCAACCCTTATACCATGCCCCAGATGTAAAATATAATTTTTTTCTTAATAAATTATAGTTAATATAATTTCTTTCCCCGTTTTCCTCTTCTTTTCAGTGCTTTGTTTCTTCTTTCATTCAAACTTTGTATCGTGTTTTTAACATTTTCTTTACTCCCTCTACAGAGTTTCTTTTAATTAATCAGTTTCCACCAAGTCTGATAACATAAAACTCAGAAATGAATCTTGCCTAAGACTAAACACACGATTCTGAAAATACATATAGGATATGTATGTAATAGCCAAAAGACTACTTAATTGCCAGAGCATTTCTTCATTGTATACTAACTATTGGATCAGGTGTTCAAGTAAGAAACACACCATAAATCTTAATATATACATTCAGTTACTTATTTATCTTGTTTTCTTGTTTGTACTTTCTTAACAGTCTTCACTTCTGTCCTTTTCATTCTACTACTTATGCTTGTTTCAGATCATGAATTATTTCTGTCTTATACAAAAACAGTCAAAAAAAAAAAAACCTGATAATAGGATACAAATGATACCTACATACTGGCTAAAATGTATTGAGTGTATCCTGTAATCTAGACACTTTCCAATTGCTTAACACGGATTAGCTCAATTCATCCACAAAACATCCGTAAATTAGGATATTAACTCTTTCACAGTTGAAGAAACTACAACCCCGAATGATTAGATAACATGCCCATGATAACAAGTGACAGAACTGAAAAGGAAAACCAGAATCTGGAACTCTGGTCCTGAACTCTTGAACTGTCATCCACATTATCCCATTTAAAAATATAGTTTCCTTTGTGTTGAGATCTTGCATGATTAAATGGCTGCTCTCTCTTAGACCATCTGATAATATTTTCTCTTTAGGCTACCTCTTGGGCATTCCATTTCCTTCAGCGTGTACTATTCTTTCCTTCTCCATGTATTTATATCTGCTGTAGCCTCTGAAACATTTTTCATTTTCTTCCCTCTCTCTTCCACCTCTTGAACTTCATTTCTCCATGCAGAATCTTGCTTAATTATTTCCTAGTCTTTGAATTTAAAGTTGATTAACAAGAGCATGATTTATCAAGTTTTTCCTTCTTTTTTTTTAATTTCAAAAAAGTGGGGTACAGTTCAGGATTAGGTATGCAAGTGGTTATCAAGGTTTTCTTTTGCTATCACTATATCAGTAATTTTATAGCGATAGGTTTACAGTATTGACATAGCTTCCAGATTTATCTACTATAATAAGCACCAAGGCACATGTTATTTATCTTTGTATTCATCCATAATATAGATGTTCTATAATATTTTAAATGAGTTTCAGCTTTCTCAGTTATTTGGTTTTCTCTCTGGCAATGAAATTGGCACTATTTTAGAGAGGCGGCTCCTTAGAATTACTGTATTTCCTAGTATTTTTGTCACACAAATAATTTCGATTCATGAGGGCAAACACACATAGTTAAAAGATTCAGAAGCAGTCAGCTGAGTGGACCTACCCATCAAACAATGAAAATGAGAAAGCCCTAGACTGGTTATTCATATTCTACTTTATTCCTTTCACCTCTCATCCAGATATGACTTTATTTATTCTCCATAACGTGATTTATTTTTGCTGGTGATAACCAATTTGAGCTCTACATCCCTCAGTAACTTTCCAGGACCTCATCTTTACAGCCCACAAACAAAGGCTAAATACAGTTTCTTAAAAAAAAAAAAAAAAAAAAAAAAAAAAGCGCATTCTCATATAGAACACTATTTGAAGAGACATTGGCAGTTTTATATGTTAAATATTTCAAGTTTCATGAAATCTTGAACAAGGAGTTAAGATCCTATCAGGAAAATAAATTAGAGCATTATGAATAAATAAATGAATATAAATTAATATACCTAAATAGAAATGCATTCTTTCAATTATTATAATGAAAATTTATTCAGATACATTTATGTATCCTCTGTCATCTAAAATATTTATGTAATTAATATTGACCAGCTAGAAGATGTTTTATGTCAGGCTACAAATAAATATTAAAAATAAACAATCAAACAAAGAGGTCATTTGGATGTTGTGGTTAAACTACTTTTGCATGCCAGTTTGAGTTGCAGGTCTGACCACCTAAGGCAATTGATTTAATTGTCTCATTAATTTTAGAGTTTCAATGTGGATTGTAAAAAGCAATCAATGAGTTTTTTGTTGTTGTTGTTTTGGTTTTGAATTGCTGTATACGAAACTACCCACAAATTATTTGAATTAGAATAGCAATCACTTTAACATATTTCATAAATTTATAGGTCAAAAAATTGAGTGGAGCTTAGCTGGACAATTCTATTCCATGTAGTGAAAGCCGTGTTCATTCAATGGTTTTCAGCGGTGCCCGGTCTAGTCTGCAGGGTCAAAGACAAATTAACTTCTGTGTCCTGGTGGAAACAACTGGATGGCTAGGCTTAGTTGGGGCCCTCTTCTCTCAGTGTGGACTCAGGTTTTCTTCACATATTCTCTCCTCAGTACTGAGACCTCTTTTAAAGCCTGTCAGGGACACAAGAGTAAGTACTCAGATAGGAGTTCTTAAGACCAAGGCCAAGAGCATCTTACCTACAATGTTGGTTAGTTAACAAGTCCCTGCTACACCCTGATTTAAGATTTTTTACAAAAGAACAGACTATTTTTTAATGAGAAAAAATGACATACATGTTTATACAGAGAAAGAATTGACAGCAGTCCTCTGGAAAACATATTTCTATAGTTAGTTACTTACAGCAATATACTTTGAAGAACTATAATCCGATTATTCTAAAATTTTACTGACAACCCTATAATGTTATTTTAATTTTTGTATGTAAAACCATGCACATATTTTACCAGTTTTGTTATATATTCCTATACATATTATATTCATCAGTTCTGTTAATAGAAAATATCCCCCCCTCCAGAACAGGCTATTAAAATTTTCTTCTGAAGTGTATGCTTAAAATTTGGCCCAAATTAAAAATAAATTAAAATCTATATATGCTCAATTTCTACTTGCAGTCAGACTTTAGTCTTTATTATCTGATATACTTCTATTCTCCATCTCTTAGGGACACAGATGGCTCAAGTTTCAGAAATAAAAATTTATGATTTTTTTTATTTTTTATAAACAAATGCAAGCACATTTGGAATTAAGTCTGGAAGAACAGATATGATTTTTTTTTTCTTCTTTTCATCTACTAAATCCAAAAATACATTTGGCCACTAAGAATATGTTGAGGATGGGTATAACATCACTGAAGAGGCTTCCGAAAACTCCTTATTCTCTATGCTTTAAAAATACATAACGCATATTGTGACTAGCCAGGCTTAAAACTAATGTGAGGGCAGACTTGACCTTGACAAATCTTAAGAAAAATTATTGGCACCCCTGTCCATTTTAACATCTAAGATATACAAGTTACTTTATGCACTTGCATTGCTAACAGGATTTTGGGGGGCCATCTTTTTACTTAGGTAATAGTTCATCAATGCTCCTGACATTTTCCAATGTTTGCTTCTACAAGACCTCACCGAGTGATAGTGAAACATTTTGTCTCCAATGAACTATTAAAATTCAAGGCTCCAAGTAACTGGTATCTGTAGAAACTTGTAGGGAAAACTTTGGCAGAAGTATTTTATTTTAATTATTTTTAGCTCTCTCTTCATTTTTCTACTTAATTTATTATTCTTGCTGTATTATGACCTCAGTCAAAAATTTTAAAGTATTTTTCTTATATAATATTCAGCATTCCTGAGTGTTTATAATGGGAGAGTTTTTAGAATATTTAATCTGACATGTTGCCAAGAGAAGAAGTAATAATGTGTTTTTAAATGCAAATAAATGACAGCTAAACTGAAATAGGGAATTACACAGACAGTAACATAGTCAGCAAGTGATGTCTATGACACTATGCATATATATAAAAGGATAGAGTTTGTTTATTGGTGCTAGCCTTTTCTTAATACATTATTTACTTATTACGGCAGAGGTACAGTTTTGGTTTACCACTTGAATTCAGGCTATAATTATTTGTTTAGAATAAAACATCCAAATCATTTTTAATTTTCTGTGTTTTGGATGCCAGTGTTTTATGTGGACATTATGTAAAGAGGTGAAGAAGATTAAGATAAGGCAATGTAAAAATCGATTAATTCTTCTTTATTTAGAAAGCTTAATTTGTTTTATAAAACAATTTTCTTCTTGTATAGGCTTTATATTAATGAAATGTAGAGCTGCTGGGGATTTTTTTAAAAATACAATTCTGAAATCTCTGCTATTTTTAAGAGTTGGGACTTGACAAAATCAAGATTCTCATGGTAAAACTCAGTAACCTTTTATATTTGAAAGTTGTTTCATTCAAAGGAGTTGAAAAGCTGCCCAGCCTCCATGCTGGTCCTTCAGCAAACCACCAATTTTTATATTATGTAGCCTGGCATTGGTACCTCACTCAGAAATGTATGCCATTATTCCCAGGGCTGCTGGCTTTAGGGCTAAGGGATAAAGGATGATAGCTCTGTACACAATGACAAAATTCACCAGAATTTACCAGAGACAATAAATTCACCAGAAATGCTGAGGTAGACACCAATATGCCGAAGACAGTTGATTCTGACAGTTTTTGCCAACTCAAACGTTCTTTTGTGTGGAGAGACTAATTCCTAGAGCTTCCTAATCAACCATTTCTGAAGATGTCACTCTTTCTAGATCTATTTTATTATTACATCTTTCAGTTACAGAATTTGTTTTCCTTTCTCAAAATCCAATTTCTCTATCTACTTATAATACACTTCTCACATTCAGTCTTGAATTTCACATTTATAATATGCTCTTTTTATAAACAATTTTACCCTGTACTTTAAAACTCTATTATTAATGCTCTAACATTTTTTCTTTCTCTCTCTCTCTCTCTCTCTCTCTCTCTCTCTCTCTCTCTCTCTCTCTCTTTCATTTTTGAGATAGAGTCTACTCTGTCACCCAGACTAGACTGGAGGGCAGTGGAATGATCAGTTCACTGCACCTTCAAATTCCTGGGTTCCTGAAATTCTCCTTCCTCAGCCTCCTTGGTAGCTGGGACTACAGGTATGCACCACTGCACCTAACTATTTTTTTAAATTATCATTGTTTTGTAGAGACGAGATCTCATTGTGTCACCTAGACTGGTCTTGAACTCCTGTGCTCAGGTAATCCTCCCACCTCCACTTCCTAAAGTACTGGAATTACAGGCATAAGTGACCATGCCTGACCTAAAAATATCTTCTATTTTAATTACTGATATGCTTGACTTCTTTCTCTAAACTCTTATTGATTTATTCCCTAATAATTCCCAATAATTTGTATATTTCAAATTATAATCTACATTTCCCAGTAAATCATAAATCTGTAGTTGTTTCCCAGGGCTGTTGTAAGAAATTGCCATGAACTGGGTGGTCTAAAGAAACAGAAATTAGCTCACAGTTTACAGACTAGAAATATGAAATCAATTTGTTGTCAGTGTTGGCTTCTTCTGGAGACTGAAAGGAACAAGCCTTTGCATGTCCCATTCCTAGTGTCTGTGACTGATGGCAACCCCTAGCATTCCTTGACTAAGTGCTGCATAACTTCAAATTCTACCTTCATCTCCACATCCTTCTTTTCTCCGTGTGTCTGTGTCTTTATTTTCTTCTCTTATATGGACTTGTCATTGAATTTAAGATTCATTCTATTCTAGAATGATCTTATAACCTGCTTGTAAGCTTCAAGGACTCATTCCACATAAAGTCATGTTCTGACATTTTCAGTAGACATATTTCCTGGGGCCATAATTCGGCTGCTACATATCAGTATTTTAAGATTTGTACTGACTTTTACTTGAAATATCAAACATCAAAAATCTAATATTTTTTCTTGCCAAATTGATTGGCTTTCCTTAAATGTAATTCAATTTTAATTTATCATTATTGTTACATTACTTATACTTCTTAATATACTTCTCAATATGGTCATAATGTGATATTTCTCTATACCTACTCTTTCTGTCTTGTTTCAAATGAGATTAGATGGGAAATATTAAATTTTTAGATTGCATGTAGACATATTACAGTAAGTAGCATACACATTTTGTATCACAATATGTTTAAGTAATAATTTTTTTAAAAATTTTCTTCTCTTAGGAGCATGGTATATAAAAATTGTAGGAGACTAGGAGTGGGGCAAACAAAATGAATCAGAGATGACAATTTATCACTAATGTAAAATTTAAAAGTTTTATTCTTTCAACCTAAGTCTTGTTTTTTAATTTTTGTCAATTAAATAGTATATTCAATCAATCACAAACATTTTGTTTGGTAATAGTGCAACTGCTATTTTTCCTCTTTTTTTCACTTTAACCTCTTACCATTATAATTTTTCTGGTTATTTTTATATTTATAACTTATTGATTGTCAACTCTAGCTCTGTATTTGTAGAGATGAGTGGATGAAGTTACTGAGTCTGTTCTCTGCACGTTTAGGCTTAATAATTATATTTACCTTTCTTTTAATCTTAGAAATGCATATAGAGCTAATACAGAAATTGTGGGAAGTAGAAAATAGTACTTAATTCTATAATCTCCTGATAAGAGGAAATAGTGTACAGTTTTTCTATTGTGCAGGAAAAAGTAAATGTTCATAAGGAAACAAATAACCTGTAAAATCATTTAATGTTTTGAAAATACTCATATGTAAATAAGTTTCTGAGATAAGAATCTAATATAATTAACATTGCATGAGACAGACTATATGTGTAATTAATTTATTATTAACAAATTCTAATTATAAGAAACACATTCGACATTTAGCATATAAGCAACTATGCTATTTATATCAATTAACACACTTATCAAGTGTCAATTAGCAGTTTAAAGATTAATTGCTATGAAATTCATTTGTCAGACTACTATTTAAATGTTAATGTATCAAAACTCATTGCAACTACAAGCCAAATATAAAATTAATCAAGTGAACATTTATTATTCATATTATGTATGAAATGACCAAGAGTAAAATTATTTTCTAAATATGTATGAAAAAGGAAAGAAACTTGCTTTAAAATAAAAATATTATACAGAATATTATGTCAGTTTTTAAAAAATCAATATCTTATCATTGATAATATTTCAGAACTTTTTCATTACTTGTTATAGTATGTATTTTTATGGCTGTTCTTTGAAATAGGTTTTATTTTCCTGAGAGTTAAAAAAATGTAAATTTCCCTCCCAGGCAATTAACTAAATTTTCACAAGTTGAATTTCATCAACATGAATTAAGTGATATGTCTGTAACATCTCTGAACCAATAATTATAGCCAGTTAATAAAATATTTTTACTAAAGATGTCTAGGTAACATATTCACCCCTAGTGATGCCAGAAAAAGTTAAAATTCAAAAGCATGGAGATAAAGAAAAACATTTTTTAAAAAGGGAGAAGAAAACAGATTTACAGAATGCTACAGATTGTAAAACTGACTTACTGACTGACCTCTGCATTACTTATTTTGTTTCAAGAATTTATTTAAAACCCATACTATAAATATTGATACCAGTCAAAAATGTTCAGGAATATTTCAAATAATTCTTTTTTGAGTTGGTGTCTCACTCTGTCACCCAGACTGGAGTGTAGTGGCCACACCTGGCCACTGCAGCCTTGACCTGCTGGGCTCTGGCGATTCTTCTGCCTCAGCCTTCCAAGTAGCTGGAACTACAGGCGTGTGCCACCATGCCTGGCTAATTTTTTATTTATTGTAGAGATGAGGTCTCGCCAAGTTGCCCAGGCGGGTCTCCAACCCACGGGCTCAGGCAATCCACTCACCTCAGCCTCCCAAAGCTCAGGATTACAGGCTGAGCCACCAAGCCTGGTTTCAAATACTTTTACCATAATAAAAAATATATATTAGGGAAGCAAATCATCACACATGTTACTATAAGAATAGTATAAAAATTAATAAAAAAAATCTAAAGCCATGATTCCAAAACAACAAAACTCAGTTCTAAATAGAAACAATAATAGAGAAATAACCTATGGCTAAACAAGAAATGACTTTACGCTGAAAATGCCATACTGCCTGCCAGCTGTATCATAAAACTTCTAAAAAAAATGCATACATACATGTATCTATATATATATGATTTTAAAATATGCCAAATAGTCTCTCTCGGACTAAATATGCAACAAACACTTAGCCTTTTCTTCGATAAAAATAATTTGCCTGACTTGTGCCCCACATCTTTACAATAAAATAAAATAAAAATAAATAAAAAAATAAATAAAAATAATGTGCAATAAATGAGTAATGGTTCCCCTTTAAGTTAGTATCCTTGCTCTTTGGATTGCTATGGTCCTCAACATTCTTCATATATCCTTCTTTAAGGGGCTAAATCCAGCAAATTGGTTTCTCTTACAGGAGATACATATATTTATAGATGTTTGACTCAAAAGGAAATAAAGCAAATCAAAGAACAAGGATGGTCCTTATGCATTATGAACTGAACTGTGCCCTCTCCTGCTCCAAATCCATAAGTCAAAGTCTTACCTTCTGATATATTTAGAGGTAGAGTTTTTAAGTAGGTTATTAAGGTAAATAGTATCAAAAGAGTTGGGACCTCAACCTATAGGACTGGTGTCCTTATGAGGAGAGGAAGAGACACAGAGATCTTTTCTTTCTGTGCAAAGGTCATGTGTGAACAAAACAAGAAGGTGCCATATGCAAGCCAAGGAGTGAGTCCTCACCAAAAACCAACTCTGAAGTTACCTTGACCTTGGATTTCCAGTGTCCAGAACTGTGAGAAATACATTTCTTTTCTTTCAGTCACCGATTCTGTGGTATTTTAATATGGCAACCTGAGCAGACTAATGCACTGTGACAGGTGTTTTCCTTATTGTGATTTCCAGATTTAAAATATTTTCCAAGTTAAAGATATGTGGCAGCCCTGTGTCAAGAGAGTCTGCTGACACCATTTTTCTAACAGCATGAGTTCACTTTGTGTTTCTGTATTACATTTTGGTAATTTTTACCTTTTGCACTACTTTGTTATTGTGATATCTGTTATGTAACCTGTGATCACTGATCTTTGATGCTACTTTTGTAATATTTTGAGATGCCATTTATCATGCCCATATAAGATGGCAACCTTAATTGATAAGTGTGTGTGTTCTGACCGCTCCACCAACCAGTCATTTCCACATCTCTTTTTTCCCCCCACTGGCCTCCCTATTCCCTATACAATTGTACTGAAATTAGACCAATCAGCAACCCTACAAAGGTCCATAAATGTTCAAATGAAAGGAAGAGTTGCACATCTCTTACTTTAAATGAAAAGCTAGACACTATTAAGCTCATTAATGAAGCCATCATCAATTGTCAAGAGCAAATATAAACCCAAAGCTAGGCATCTTGTGCCAGTTAACCAGGGTGTGATCACAAAAATAAAAGTTCTTGAAACAAATTAAAAGTGCTACTTCAGTGAACTCATGAATGATAAGAACATGGAACAGCTTGAAATGGAGAAAGTTTGAGAGATCTGGATAGAATAGCAAATCAACATTCCCTTAAGTCAGTGCCTAATCCAGATCAAGGCTCTAATGCTTTTCAATTCTATGAAGGCTGAGCGATTTGAGGAAACTGCAAAAGGAAAAGTTGGAAGCTACTAGAATTTCTCTTATGAAATTAAAGGAAAGAAGCCTCCCACATAAAATAAAAATGCAAAGTGAAGCAACATATACTAATGGGGAAGTTCCATAAAGTTATTCAAAAGAGCTTGCTAAGATAATTGAGGCAGGTAGCTACACTGAACAGGCAGCTTTCGATGAATACAAGATAGCATTCTATTGGAAGAAAATACTATCTAGGAGTATCATAGCTAGAGAGGAGAAGTCAATGCCTAGCTTCAATGCTTATAGGGCAGGTTGGCTCCCATGTTAGGGGCTAAGGCAAGAGATGACTTTCCGTTGAAGCCAATCTTATTTACTACTCAGAATGTCCTAAAGCCTTTAAGAACTATGCTAAATCTACTCTGTCTCTTCTCTATAAATGAAATAACAAATCCCAGACAACAGAACATCTATTTATAGAATGGTATACTGAGTAAGTTTAAGGGCACTGTTGAGATCTACTGCTCAGAAAAAAATTATTGCTTTCAAAATATTACTGTTCATTGACAATGCACCTGGTCACCCAAGAGCTCTGATGGAGCTGTAAAGGGAAGTTAATGTTGTTTTTATGCCTGCTGACACAACATCCATTCTGCAGGTCATGGATCATTAAGTCACTTTGACTTTTATGTCTTTTTTTTTTAAGAAATGCATTGCATAAATTTATATCTGTCAAAGGTAGTGATTCCTTTGGTGAATCTGGGAAAAGTAAAAGGAAAAATCTCTGAAAAAGATTCACCATTCTAAGGGCCATTAATAATTTAGAGTCTATAACACTGAGTGATCTATCACAGAAACAAAGAACTGAGTACCACATGTTCTCACTCATAAGCGGACCCTGAGCAATTATCATAATACTATAAGAAGGGGATTGGCAGTAGTGAGAAACTGCCAGGGGAGGGGGAGGCACACCTCTTCAACAAGAGTACCTGCATATGAACATTTGTATAGCTCACTCTGAATTGAACCCCACATCTTCAAAATAAAAAATTAAAAGACTAAATAAATTAAATATATACATATATACGTACATATTCACATACATAGATTTAAGGGTGAGCAGGAAATAAAAAAAAAACATGATTCATGGGAGGAGGAAAAAATAGCAATAATAACAAGAGTTTAGAAGAATTGAATTTCAACTGTCATGAATGACTTGAGCTGTTCAAGACTTTCAATGACTTGAGGCGTTCAAGACTTCAATGAAAGAAATAACTGCATAAGTGGTAGAAATAACAAGAGAACTAGAATTAGAAGTGGAGCTGAAGATGTGACTGTATTGTTGGAATCTCATGGTAGAACTTTAATGGGTGAGTGATTGCTTATAATGAATTAGGAAAGAACATGTGTTGTTTTTTTTTTTTGAGATGACCAACAAAAATTTAGAATATCACTCAAATTCTGTTGATAAAATAGTGGTAGAATTTGGCAGGACTGACTCCAATTCTGAAAGAAGTTCTATTATGGGTAAAATGCTATAAAACTGCATTACATACTATGGAGAAATATTTTGTGAATTTTTTTCAATTGATCATTGTGACAAATTTTATTGTATTATTATTATTGTTATTAGTACTGAGTCAGAATCTCACTCCTGCCTAGGCTGGAGTGCAGTGGCACGCTCATGGCCGCCTCAGCCTTCCAAGTAGCTGGAACTATAAGCACGCACCACCACACCCAGTAAATTTGTTTTTCTTATTGTAGAGATGAGATCCTACCAAATTGCCCAGGCTGGTTTCGAACATGTGGGCTCAGGCAATCCTCTCGCCTTATCGTTGCATTAGTTTAAGAAACTGCCACAGTCACCCACCCTTCAGCAACCATGACTTTTATCCATCAGCAGGCATTAACATCAAGGCAAGACTCCAACAGCATGAAGGTTATAACACTGAAGGCTCAAATAGATGATCATTAGCATTTTTAAGCAATTAAGTATTTTGAATCTATGTGCATTGTTTGATTGGATATAATACCACTCTACACTTAATAGTCTACACTAAGCATAAACTAACTTTTATATGCAGTGGGAACCCAAAATGTTTGCATAACTCATTTTATTGCAATATTTGTTTTATGGAAGTAATCTAAAACAAAACTCCAATGTCTATGAGCCATGCTTGTATTTTCAATGAAGAATATCTTACTATTAAGTGAAAAGTGTTTTAGTCTAGCTAGATGTTAGTATATTTGATAAAAGTAAACAATTAGAATATTTAATTTTAGGCCTCAAAATCTTGTCACCTCTAAAGAAATGATAGGATAATTTATTTAGCTACAATCAATCATGCAATTGCTCCATCTTTTCAATTCACCTGTAGAAATAGCTCAGTTTCTCGGTGTGTTAGGGTTGGAGAATGAAGTTAATGAATCTTTGCAATTTTGGAACTCTCTAGATGCAAATATAATTTCATTATACCTATCACTACATTAAAATAATTTGATTATTATAAATATACCAAATATATTATTGTGAAAAAAGTGCACCCTACTGGTATAAAGTTAAGAAATAATATTAAAGCATCAAATCTGTAAAGCTTTTCTGTCCAGCTTATTAAAAGTATGTTTCATCTGTACTCTGGAGTATTGTTTGAAAATGAACAATGTTATGCCACAACTAAAATTAGATGCATTCAATTATAAAAATCCACAACCTAATAAATGCCAAATGATATAGTAATAAATCAATAATTTTCCTATTCCAAGTACCAAAAGGAAGATAAAATAAGCATCAACTACTATGTAATTTAAGTTTTCTAAAAAGAGTGTGCTTTATAATACAGAAAAAGAAGAATATAGAATATATATATTTTAAGTGTAGGACCTTTAAACTTATGTTTCTACAAAAATACCCAGGGCTTTATTGCAACTTGAAGATATTAGTAAACATCTTGTAACCTGGTATGTCCTACATTTTTAATTTGTTACATAAATATTTAAGAATAAATACAGCAGTCGTACCACTTTCTTAGATGTAAAGTTCAAAATTTTAGAAGTGTTTGAGTGAAAATAATATGCATCATTTTGTATCTACACTGGAATTCAACATAATGCCATTATGTGTTTAGAAAATTATATATTTGCATGTGAAAAATGTATACTATTTTTCTTAGCACTATCTGGAGTGTTTTATTAGTAAAATAAATACATGGAAGTGTTACAATGCATTTTAACTCACTATCATAGTGGCACATTAGAAAAAAATAGCGTGTAATCGATTAAACTATTCAGTTTGATGATTAATTTAATATAATTTAAAGAGTTTTTAATTTTAAATAAAAATGTTCTGCCAAGATTCTTGCAAAAATAAAATCTTAAATTCCTGGTGTAAAATGTGAACTAAGTATATTTTCCCATTTCTCCTATACATTTTACTGATCAAATGATAATAAAAGAAAGCACATAAATTTGGTTTAGTGTAGGTCTCCTCAAAGTTATAAAAATTTATGACTGGATTTAATAATAAACTTCAAAGTGCTGTAGGTATAGAAAGATATTGTGTACAAACTCTAAAAGAGTCTACAACTCTTAACTTTTCTTTTACCCTTTATTTACAGCTGTCACAGAAGCAGGCATAGTGGTTCTGGTGGTGTCATGGAGAAATATACAAATTGATTGTTGAAGCACGTTTTCAAAAATATTCACTGTGCAACCTACTATATGTATGAAAGTGTTCTAAGTAATATTGTAGGTATGATAGCTAAAGACAAGACATATAGAGGACTCTAACACACATGGATACATATATACATATATTACATATACATATATAATTATATGCATATATAATGCCTAATATGTATATGAACTCTATTTTTAAAAAGTTTTTTTGTCATAAGAAAATGGGAAAAATGTAATTATAGAAATTTCAGAGTTATTTATATAAAAGAATATTAGAAAATTTTGTTTATGAGATGAGACATTATTCACTGGTCTAACTAAATATACGTTATTTGTGGATGAGTTTTCAAACCAATGAGTGTAAAAACTAAATAAGTGTTCAAACTAAATGATTACATTTTCATTAATGTGTACTTGTAGCTCCAAGAACAGTAAAAAAATTAATTATATTAAAGAGTTTGCACCTTCTTTACATTCCCCAGATTTCATAGTTAGCATCATTGGAGAAAAAATATTGGAGGAAAGAAGTAAAGATATTTCAGTTGAAGTATGCTGTATGGTGAACATTACATAAATTAATTGCTTTCTAGACATTTGCTTTTGTGAATTCTTCCACCAAAAAAAATGGGAACACATTTCATTTCTTTCTTTTAATAAAAAACTTACATATTTATGATCTTGATTTATTTATTTGTTTTACATATAAATGTCAGCATTGTATCAAAAAGCAATTTTTAAAAATTTTAAAGATATGCAGTACAATTCAAGACAAGATACATAAGTGGTCTTCATACATGTGAAGTCTGGGTGTCACACTGGTCCTCATTTTGCCTGATTTGGGTTCAGATACCCTTATTAGTTTTGTGTGCTCCCCCCCCCATACTGGCAGTGACCCTCTACTGCCAATCCCTTTCATGTATTTGGATTTTGCCTGAGTTTGCAGAATTTAAGTTAAAGACCACTGGACAGAGAACACTTGTCTGGTTGAGAGCATTCACATTCTTACAAGAACCAAAATAAATCTGATGTCAAAAAGAAGCAGTCAGAGAGACGGGGCAAGATGGCAATGGCATAGGTGAACTGGTGAGATTCTCTGAACGTGAGTTCCCAAAAAGGCTATTACTTCTCTTCCCCTATCCCCCAGCCCACCACCAACCGTGCTGGTGCCAGGCCCGGGAACTTCAGTCCCACGCAAGGCCAGATATTGCAGCCCCCCCCCCACTACTGCTGTTCTACTCGTGTGTGGAAGTCTCCAGTCCCAGCCCCCTCCAGATCCCTCCCCGGCTGCATTGTCTCCAGCCTAGGCACCCGGCACCAAGCCGCCGGTCACACAGGGAGGCTCTGGGCTCCCGCCCCTCAGAGACACGGGTCCCATTCCTGGCTGAAGTACTCTGTAGGGGGCACAACACCAGTCTCGCCGCTCACCGCCTGCCCTTTGGAACTTTGGAGCTCTGGAACTCCGGGTCCACCCTGGCTGAGGCACTCAGCGTGAGACCCCAAGTCAGAGGATCCAGACAAGTGAAGAAAAACAGATCTGCTTAAACTGCCTCGCCATTCTCCAGGCAGAGACTTCCACTGCCCCGCCCACCTATCAACAAACTTTACCTCATTTCCTAAGGCCAGATATTACAACGTGCGGGGAAGTTTTGGGTCCCTGCTCCCTCCAGCTCTCTCCCTGGCTGCATTGTCTCCAGCCCAGCACCCGGCAATGCCAGTCACACAGGGAGGCTCTGGGCGCCCGCCCCTCAGAGACACCAGTCCCATTCCTGGCTGAAGTACCCTGTGGGGGGCCCAGAGCCACTCTCGCCACCCACTGCCTGCCCTTTTGGAGCTTTGGAGCTCTGGAACTCCGGGCCCACCCAGGCTGAGCACTTCAGTGCGAGACCCCAAGCCAGGGGACCCAGACAAGTGGAGAAAAACAGATCTGGGTAAACTACCTTGCTATTCTCCAGGCAGAGACTTCCATTGCCCCGCCCACCTATCAACAAACTTTACCTCAGTTCCTAAGGCAACAGCGTGAAGCAGGAGACAAAGCCCCACCCCTATGCTGCAACAAAAAACAAAAGGGAGAGGCTGGAATTGGAGATCACAGAAGTGACTCTAGTCTGATCGCTTATTTTGACTTATGATTTTATCATTGAAACTGTTGGTTTAGATTATGTGTGATGTTTACCTTCTGACTTATACTGTTTCTTGATTTTATTGGCCTGTCTCTGTGTAGCTATCAGTATTCTTTAGGGAATCTTTCTTACCTGTCTTTCTTCACTTCTTCCCGGCTCTGTGTCTCTTTTTCACCTGATAGTTGGTAGGTATATCTGTTTTCCCTCTCGCACTTCTCTCTTTCGCTTATTTTGACTTATGATTTTATCATTGTAACTGTTGGTTTAGATCACGTCTGTTGTTTACCTTCTGACCTACACTGTTTCTCGATTTTATTGACCTGTCTCTGTGTAGCTATCAGTACTCCTTAGGGAATCTTTCTTACGTGTCTTTCTTCACTTCTTCCTGGCCCTGTGTCTCTCTCTCACCTGATAGTTGGTATGTATATCTGTTTTCTCTCTCACACTTCTCTCTTTCTAACTACCTATTGACCCCCCCTTCCTCCATTATTTTCCTCTTTTATATGCCCCCTTTTAAAATCTAGGGTCCAAGACTGCATACTGCTGAATAGGCAGACTATAAAGCAGAGGGAAAAGTGAACAAAGCCAGAAGACCCTTAAAAGGAAGAAAAGGTCATTGCAGAAGAGAAATAAAAGCAACCCCACCTTCCCTCAAAAACAGAATTGAAGAGGGGGAGAGGGAGAAAGATCTACAGAAATGAAGAAAAACCAAAAGAAGAGTATGGGTGTCTCCCAGATGCCAGGGAGAGCAGACACTGAGAAAACTGACTTTGGAATGCAAACAATGAAAAGTCCCCAGAATGAAGGGTCTCAAACTGCAAATGTACATATCAAAACAATAATGGAGAGATTAAAAAGAATTGAGGAGACACAAGAAGAAACTAGGAAGGAGCTGATATCTGAGATAACAGTAATAAAGAATACTGTGAATGAAATAAATAACAAATTGATAAGCATGGAAAACAGAATTACCTAAGCAGAAGAAAGAATTTCCGTTTCTTGAGGACCAAAATATAGAAATAACCCAAACTCGTAAAAACA